>NC_092425.1:13942680-14093639 GCF_036169615.1 Heliangelus exortis | reverse complement strand
AGGATCCATAAGAACTTGACTGGGTACACTTAAGGAGAATGAAATTAGAGGACTTTGCAGAATGGCTCTCATAACCAGAATATTTGTCAAAGGCCTCTTAACCATCCCACACACATTCCTCAGCTGGTGTTTCTTGGGTGTTTCTGAGCCCCTTAAGTAAGAGGCTATTTTTTTTTTTTTTTCCTGGTCAGTCTTAATGTTTTAAAATGTCTTCCCAGTAGTTAGCACTTAGTCTGATTTCTCTGCTTTTGTCCTCTTCTATGATCACCTTTTAGGTTACTTTCAACCAGATATTTATAGCCTGCTGTCTGTAACTATTCTGTTGCGCAGAGAATTCTGTTGCTCCTAAGTGAATCTCTAGCTTTTATTTAAGTGGGCTTTTTTCATTATTTTTTGTGTCTTCCTATGTTTTACCTGAAGAAACACACCACTTTTTGCAGGTAAGGACAGAGTGTGTCTGATACTTTATCCAGAGGTGTTACACCCATTAATACAGTGCAGTGTTGTTGAGCATTCATATATCTGATTACAGCAAGCTATAAAAGGCAAAACCTGCTGGCAACTTATATAAAATACTAGTGCTCTGTAATAAAAATTGGTGGGTTTTTTTTGTTTTGGGGTTTTTTTTTGCATAGTGTGCATAAACTGGATTATTTTTTCCAATTTTGCAAAACTGTTACTCTGCTTTTTCACTTAAATAAACAAAATGTGTGTGACGAAGCTTCAAATAATTATCATTGGTTTTCAAGGGCAATATGGAGAGAAAACTAGGAGGTGGTATCTCCAATTACCATGGCTTTCATCTCTGGAAAAAAAAAAACCACTTGCTCTCAGAAGAAGTTTTGTTTCTTTCCAGGAGGAAAAATGCACCCCCCCCCCCCCCCCCCCACCACCAGTGTTTGCCTCTTGCATCCTGGTTCCAGACAGTTCAATTAACAGGAATTTTCAGGGAGCTGCCTGTTGAAAGAATCTTCTCCAGGTGCTGCTCTGTAGACTCATGACATTTTAGGTTGGCTAGTTCCTTTTTTTTTTTTTTTCTGAATAAAGAGAAACTGTAGGAATTTGTTTTATGCTTAGAAAACATGAAAAGTTGTATTTTCACTTTATGTGTAATATTTTTCTGTGAAATAATTTTAAACGTATATGAATGCGTTACATACTGGTGTTTTTTTACTTAAATGTTGTTCATTATTTTGGGGTGAAACAGTGATTATACTATATTTATTAGAGTAGTTTTATTTTCCTGAATTCTAAGAAATACACACCATCAGTACATCAACCAGTTTCAGGTAGGACAACTGTTTCTTAATTTTATGAGATTATGGTTTTAGCTGTTTCGTTACAATATAGACATGATAGAAATTGTAAATGGAATATAAAAGTACTGTATTGAAGGTTGAGAATTATTTAAATAATTCTTATGGAAATCCTCTGGCAAAATTAGTGTTATCATCATATTATTATGGCAGTTACATCATTACTATTAAATACAAGGCAGCTTTAAAAAATAAAGGTTAGATGAGCCATTTGTATAAACTAAATAATACAGTAGTGCCTCTCTATTTTGATTTTTTTGACCATCTTTGCTTAAGGTAGCAAATGTTAAGCTATACATTTGCTAGATATTTCTTTTTACAGTGTTGATCTCTAATTAAAAATGATAAACCTTTCTGTAACAGTTACTGACTTTCTCTGTACAGGCATCCATAGTAATGTTAGGAGTTTTGAAATTCTGGAGAGGTTGAATTATCCATCTCAGTTTCTTATGTGAAGATTAGCATCTTTCACTGGGTGCTGGATAGCATGAGCTCGTTTCATGATTGTGACTTTCCTAAATTAAATAATGACTTTGGAAAATGTAAGTAATTTACTCCTTTATTAATGGAGTATCTGAACATTTATCTGCTTTTTGTGATCTTTGCATAGTGAATTCTTTGAAGATGCACAACATTGGTATGATAAGTTCTCTGCCAGAAGTTTTGGATCATTCAGTAGCCATGCAGGTGTGTCCCAGGAAGTCTGTGATGGTATCTCTGAAGAACCATCCCCTGTAATGTCAGATCTGAAAGGCTTCTGGTAGCGCATTAAATTTTTAAAACTACAGGTTTTGGTAGCACAAATTGTTAAACAATTCATACATTTCCTTAGTATGAGGACTAAAGTTTTGTCATTTAATGCATCTAGTTAGAAAAAAATGAGTCAGTCTCATTTGCACATGTCTGGTGGGTAGGATCGCTTGAACTTTGAGTCATAGGACGCTTTCTGGAAAATAGAAGAATCAGGATTTTTTTGGTCTAAATATAAAATTGATTAATTTCAATCACAAAAAATTGATCATTGAGTTTAATTATAGAACAACAAAGATTTCTTTCTTGAAGATATTGAGATGCCTCTACTATCTTTGATTTCTGGCAATAGAAAATTTTGTTGATTACAAGGTATTGCTTTTAAGAGGCTCAAAAGAAAGTATAAAGAATCTTAGCTTACTTAAAGGTTACTGCTTTGCTGTAATGGAAGGATTAGTGTACCTCTTAGATGCCTATATAAAAATAATTTAGTAATTAAAAGATAATAGATACATGTCAGCTTCTGTAGTTTACTTAGAAAATGAAAGATAAAATTGTAGAGATTTTTCATGCTCTAGCAGCTGAGTGGATCATCGTTACTGAGTGGGTCATCTTTAACTACTATATGGCTCTTTTGTTTAATATGGCAAAATTCTTACAAGTGTAGAGTTTTAGTAGTTTATGTTTATTTGGGCAGACAACTGAAAAGACAACTCAAGTTGGCCTTTCACCCACAGGCATTAACACAAGAGAAGAGTATAAAATGTCATCAGATAAATGGGTGTCTGTTTTTTTATGCAAATGTCAAAATGAGCTGTTGGACGTAGAAGTGAAGTGGCCTTCTATTAATAGTAGAAGTGTTTAGTACATGGATTAGTAGAGGAAGTTTCAACGTCTAGACTCCCATCACATATCTAAATTTTTAAAAGATTATTTGAAAACTTGAATAATGTTGAACCTTTTGTTTATGTAAAAAATGAGATCTTTTTTTCCCATTGGATTGAAATGAGCAGAATGCTTGTGTAGTGTTTTTAATTTGTCTGGTTTGTTTGTTCGTTTGTTGGGTGTTAGGGTTTTTTGTTTGGTGGTTTTTTGTTTTGTTTTTTGAAATTTCAGTTACTTTGGTTTTAGTTTGTGTTATGGTAAAGAGGTAGTTACTAAAGTCATGCATTATTTTTCTTGCAGTATGAAATGCCAGAGGCAGTCAAAATAGGGGAAAATGTACCTGACATAGTGTTAAATTGAAACAGTTGTGAGTTCTTCTGCTATTATTATTTGCTTGTTTTTGCATCAAGTAGATTTGTTCCGAAATCATACGACAAATGCTTCCTTAAATTAAATATAAAAATGCTTTTCCTTTAAAGGCTGCATATTCAGTATTTACTAGCATTTATTTGTACTGAACAAATACTGACTTAATAAACGTACAAAATGTATTTGTATTGTGATTATATATTTTTTTATGTATGTGATACCATGCTATAAGAATTGTTGTCCATTTCAGTCTCAGGCATGTATGCTTTATGCTCTGAACTGCATTTGCATTTTCTTTTTCTGAAAATGAGCTCAGTGTTGGTATCTCAGTTCAGAGCAAGGTGCTGACTACTCTGCTGCGATGGCCTTAGCTGTCAAATCAGTTCTGGTGTCTGACTTTGGATACACTGTCATGTTTGTTACAGTCTTACCTCTGAAACTCATTTTCATGTTAAAGGCTTCTTTTCTTACAGGGTGATCCTTGTCAATCAATTTAATTGAAATGTCATGCTGACCTTTATTTGAAATACTCTGAACTTCATGAGGGTTTTGGAAGTTCTTTTTATTTTGATGTCAATTAAAATCCTTAAATTAGTAGTGTACAAAGCCTGCATGCTAATTAACATTATGAAACTGCATCCTAATTAATCTTACAACAATATATCTTTTCAGAGGTAGTTCAGCTGAGTCTGCCTGAAGATCAAAAACTAAGCACCACTGCAGCAACAGTGGGACAAAGTGCTGTCTTAACTTGTGCAATCCAGGGAACTCTGAGACCTCCCATCATCTGGAAGAGGAACAATGTCATTCTGAATAGCTTAGATTTGGAAGATATCAATGTAAGTAAGAGAAAGCTCTATTTTCAAAACTTCATGAAGAATAGAAAGGTGATATGTAACAAGCTCCATATTCCTGATGTTTTAAAGAAAAGAAATCGAAAGTATATGCCTGCCAAACGGGGTTTATTTTGCTGTGTAAACAAATCCTAATTTTTATGTATAGAGGAAACATGTTTCACAAAGCAGTCGTTTAAAAGAACACATACAGTAATAAAAGTAAAAAATCTTAGCCCAAAATACAGTCAGTATTATCCACTCAGGATTTTATAGTCTTCAAACATCTAAAAGAAAAAAAAAAGAAATCTATGAAATAAGCATTTAACAAATGCATAGTGGCTTAGTACATCATAACTGGCTTAGTACATCATAATAATCATCTTACCTTCTAATGATGTCATAAAAATGTGTTTTTTCCAAAGCAAGTATTTTACTACAAAATTGGTTGTTTTGATCATTCCTCCAAATATTCAGGAGTATATATAATGATTCTCAAAGAATCATCAGCAAATATTAGTATAATGTAGAAATCTTATTTTAAGGAGGCTTACTTAACTGTACCATGACTTCAGAATATGGAGCAAAATAGTAAATGAGAAGAAAATTGCATCTTTTGACAAAACATTAAAAAATAAGCTTCCAGATGTATTTTCTTTGCTCGTGGGAATGCTTGACTTTGCTTTGGGCATTCTATATTAGCAAAATTATAAACATGGACAAACTGTGTGGTTGCTCTGTGATTTGAGTCCACAATCAAATCACTGGAACCGATAAATGTGTGGAATATCACCACAATCAAATACCTAGTTTGTTTATTTTTATTTCCTTTTCTTATGAATGCCTTTTATTTCCAAGATGGCAATTGTACTTGTGTTTCTCTTGTTTTCTGGGTTTTTTTGCTGCTTTTACACGAGTTCTCCTTACAAATTGAGCTTCCCAACTGTGGTGCTTTGTAAAATAAGGGACAGTTTCAAAACATATCATGTTTGAATGGTAGCTTTAAGTCTCTGGAGAGGCTTAGGATAAAACCAGCTGAACTGAAAAGTTCCCAGATAATTGTTCCATTTGTTAGTTGGTATTAATCATATGACTGACATTCAAAACTTTCTCATCCACATTCACGAATTCCAGCCTTCGTTATTTGTTAGCTTTCTGTAAATATTCATGATGCTAGTAAATAATCACTTTTAAGTATGACACAGGACATGAGCTGTAGATAGAAACAAGAACATGCATGCATCGGGTCATGGAGAAATAAAAGGGAAATGATGAACGGTAATAATGAAGCTAACAGCTTAGCTTCAGATGGAAAGTTTCAGGTGACTGTATTTGCAGACATGGAAAGAGAAAGTGTTTTCAAAGCCTGATATTTACATTTTGAGTATGTCAACAAAAAAACCCCAAACCAAACAAAAAAACCCCACAAAACCAACAGGGAAACGTCTTGTACCATGGGTAGCTACTCAGGTGTTGGCAGTGGGGGCTGCAGGGGTGCCTCTGAGGGAAGAGACTGGGCATGCCTGGTGTCAGACACAGCCAGGTAGAGCTGGTTCTAGTGGACCCACTGCAGGGCGCAGCTGAGCCTCTCAGCCACATTCAGTGCATCTCTGGGAAACATTCAAAAAAGGGCATAAAGCATCAGAGAGAGAGGAGTAGAGAGCAAGGCACAACACAAGGAAGTTTGGATGGAAGGAGAAGGCAGCTACCCACCGCAGCCTGTGTGGGACCCGCACTGGAGCAGGTTTATCTTGAAGGACCTTGGGCCCATCTAGAGTCCTGGCTGGAGCAGAAAAAAGGTTGAGGAGAAAAGAGATGCCAAGAGAAACTACTGTGTACTGGTCATGCCCTTCCATTTTCTGCACTACTCAGAGGGGAGGGTAAATGAGTTGGAAGTGAAGGATTGAAGTTGAGCATGGGGAAAGGAGGGAGGATGGCTGTTATTTCAAAAATGTGTGCTGTCTTATTTCCCACTACCCAAAGTAGTAGTTAAATTGTCAATAAATACAGCCAAATTTCCCAAGGTCAAACATTTTTTTGTCCAACATGGTAATTAGGAAGTAATCTCCCTGTCTTTATTTAAACCCATGATCTTTCTAATTAATATTCCTTTTATTTTCTCCCCCTGTCTAGCTTTGGGAGCTGAAGGGGGAATGAGTAAGCCAGCAGCTGGGTGGGAGTTTGGTATTATCCAGGGCCAACCCACTTGAGGAGCACTTCTGACAGCCAGGAGAGTGTGTGGAATTTCTGAACCCTAGTGGGGCAACTGATTTGAAGTCAGATGTCAGCAGTGATCAGATATTCAAAGCAAAGTTGAAATTGCTAGAATTGGCCAGATTTTTTCATATTTAATAGTAGAGGAGCAATGTGTGGCAGTGTATGGGACTGACAATCTACAGTCATAAAAAGAAAGGTCTTCAAAGTACTACCTTAGTTTTGGGCTGATGTGTGTGTATTTTGTGTACAGATACAATAAGAACTCTAGAAGCTTCCAGTGAAGGAGCACATAACTCATTAAGATGGATATATTTATCACTTACTTGTTGGTTTAAGAAAACATAAAGTGGAATGCTTGGAAGTCTTTTTAAGAGAAAAATTGTTGAAGCTTAGTCCTTTGATAATAATAGTTTAGTTATGATTGAAAGATAAAAAGAGGGTGACAGATCAAGTAGCTGTGGGGTGGGGCACTAAAATTAATAGTACTCAAATACATGTAGGTATTATTAATCCCATATGAGTTTCTAATCCCATATTTCTAGATCTTCCATTGGTTTGTTTCTTTTTTTTTTTAAACGTATTTCTTTGTTACCTTTCCGAATGTTATTCATCATATACTCCCTGGTTGTTACAGTTTCACATTTGCTTAAAGGTTGTTATGTTTCCATAAATTAGTATCCATTCAGGCAATGTAATAAAAAGAAAACCTTGGGAAAAAGAAAAATAATTAGACCAAAAACAGTGGGTTTTTTATGTTTCACTAAGGAGAATGGATTTAGTACTTAAATAAATATTATCTTCAAAGAAACAAATGCAGAGGTATACAGCATATTCCAGTTTATGTTGTAATTTAACCATTGAAGAGTGTGTTGTACCTATTTTGGCAGTTTTAAATGTTCAAAAGCCCTAAATCCTTGCATAATTTAATATGTCCCCAGGGGCAATGTATTCTGGGCTTTACTATGGCTAGATTATAATCTATAATCATGTTCACCTGACTCAAGGATTTATTAATTTACTCGGTGGTACAAATATATCCAAGCATCTCAAGGCTAATAATGTTATGTAAATAGTAGAATGCTTTCTGAAAAAAAAAAAGGTGAGAAGCACTGATCTGGGAAAATAAATATTTTTTTTTTTCCAGCAAAATGTGTCAGAGATCCTAATAACTGGAAGTCATCACATAAAATCAGACTAAACAGTAGTGACAATAAAATTTTGTAAATCTTAACAAGTGCTTATACTTAGAAATCAAGTTTTAAGCACTGTGTTGTCAGTTTGAGTTAAGCTGTTGGCTTTAGGAACAGACAAATTCAGAACAGTATAGTGTTAATGTGTTTTTCCAAGTGGAAAAATGCTACAAGAAGCAAAAGAGCCCCAGCTGAAACTAAATTCTGACAGTTGAATTTCTATTTTGTTGAAAAATAGTCTACCCCTCTACTGAAAGTATACAGGATATATGTTTAGGGCTGTCATCTGTGGAGCTGCTAAGAGGCTTGGTGTTATATACTCTAAGACATTTTAAAGACATATCATAGAATCATAGAATAATATTTAGATATAATGTTTGGCTTTCAAGAGATTATAATGTAAATTTTCCTTAGTACATTTTAAAAAAAACATAAAATAAGAGAATTCTCTCAAGTGAGTGGTCAGAATGGTACTGCTAATATGCAGTTCTTAATTTCAGGAGTCCTGAGTATTCTCAGCTCTTATGGTACTTAAGATGTGGAAGTAGTGCATCTTGCTACTCTTTCTCTTACTGAAACTGATAGGAGTCAGGGATATATCAGCATCCATCTGAATAATTATATGCCTCTACAAATTTTATCTTAAATGGTAATATATTTGTGCTATGTCTCACTACAGAATTGATATCACAGTACATTTTGGTTTATATATTAGTACACGTTTAGATTTTTTTTCTTGGTTTTTGTCCTGCGTCTTAAATATCTGTCTTTGAAGATATTTTATCTAACCTCTTATCCATTATAGAATGTAATTCTCCCTTACGGAAAATTTTGAAACAGCAGTATCTTTTCCCAAATGCAATACAAATTAGTTAGGTTTTTCGTTTGTTTGTTTTGTTGGTTTTTTTTTTTTTAATTAGTCCATTCACTTTTAAAACCGTTTTTATATCTCATTTTGCTTTAGTCTTTTTCCTTCAGTTTTGTCTTCAGCTTCTTACCTATACTTGTCAGCAACTGCACTGTTCTTATAAAATGTCTGCCCCTAGCTCTTAGATTTATATAAGGTCTACTTGGATGACTGGTCCACTTGTAGAGTGTAATACCTGCTGATATGCTTAGTAACTTGATAAAAACTCCTATCTTTCTTTAGGCTACTTTCATGGGAAGTGTTGAAATATTTCCATTTGGGCTTTTTGAAGTTACGAATATGTTATCTTTCGAAACTTCTCTTTTTTTCCTCTGGTAAAACTTAATGTAAAGATTGCAACATTTGCTACTTTGGTGTTATTCAGCAGTCTGCATTCTTTTGTTGATATATTTGTCCTCTCAACAAAACTCACAACCCTAAACCCTCATGACACAGATGACACTAAAAGCTAATGTCCTCTAAAAGAACACGTTCCATTCTGGAGTACTCTGCTCAACACTGAAAAAAGTGTTTTCAGATTGTCCAAAACAATAAGCATATTCTCTAAGAAAGTACTCCAGACATCTGCCCTCTTTTTTTTTTCCTTCTAGCTTCCCATCCTCTTTTTCCCTTTTTTTTTTTTTTTTTTTTTTTAATCTTAAGAAAATTCTCAGGATAACCTCATGAATTATTTCCCTTTGGTTATGGAACTACATACAAAGTTCTCTTTGTGCATGCTAAAATCTTTCTTAGTAACTTTAAGGTGGTGGTCATAAATACAAATGCCCTTTTTTGTCAAGAATTTTTGTGTGCGTTTATGATAGAATAATTCCTTTTCTACTTAATGAGTCAGATACCATTTTTTTCCTCCATTCCATCTTAAAAGTAAAGTGAAAATAGTGATTGCCAAAGATGCCAATTAACTTTATCAAATGTCTAATCCTTTTTTATTTACTTCTATGTATACCAAAAGGAATTAATCGTGACTACCATTGCAGTCATCTCACTCGATTCTCTTCCATCCTTTCTTTTTCTTTTCCCTTTTTTGGAATCTGATTTGACATACATGTCAGACTTGCAAGATTTAGGATGTTTTTTTTGGTTTTTTGGTTTTTTTGTTTTTTTTTGGTTTTTTTTTTTTTTTTTTTTTTATATTGAAGCTCTTTTAATATTCGTTTTAATGATGGCATGGTAAATACTACTTCAGACTGTACATCATGTTTTTGTGACACTGAAGACATTTAAACTCATGTTTAAGGTACCAGTGCTGATCTGTAATATCCTGAGTTAACAAAATACAGTGAAAAAGATTGTGATAAGGTTTCATTCACAAGTATTCATTCCCATTAAAATAATCTGAACATGCAAGTTCTATAACTCTGGCTTAATCAAAGTTATAATATCACAGAACTTTATGATATGGTTTATTATGTGCATCTTTTAATGTTAAAATGTCTTTTAACACCTTATAATTAAGGTCCACATAGGCTTTCTCATCTCTTGTCCTAGGTAAGTCTGCTTCATTTTATCTTTAGAAATGAAAGTGTTAATTTCAGAGAGGAACAGAATCATGTTTTATGGACCATAAGCTACTCTTATGTTTTCATCAGTGAACTGAGACCATGATCTGGTCATTTTCCCATCAGAGATAGTGGAACAAAGTAATTGCTTCTTGCATAGCTGAGCCCCTTGCCTAGTTCTACTCAGAATGTTGCATTCTAGAGCTATTTCTGCTGATCATATCCAAAATAGCTGAGTGTGACAGTATTTTAAGTGAGCTATTTTGGAAGTTTAAATGGAAAGGCCTTATGACAATGAAAGGTGATAATGCATCTATTCCCCCTTCCATTGAAGGAATCCTAAAAAATAACCATAGGCAAATCAAGTTAAGCCACCTGGGGGAAGGTGGCAATATACATTTTTGACACCAATAAATAAACTTCTAATAAAACAGGGACATTGTGGATTTTTTAATTGATTTGTTCTTACAAAACAAATTCTTAACAGTGTTTTGAAAAAATAATTAGGAAAGTAGCTAATGTGATAGTTCTATACTCCTAGCTGTTTAAGAGAGTCTTCTGTGTGAGCTGGAATATTAGGTATTAAAAAAAATATATCCTTTTCATCCATAACCATATCTTCCTATACAATGGAGCTGACTCTGCCTAGTTTTATTGAGGATTCCAGAATATAACTGTGACTTTTTTTTTTTAATATATAATTTAGAAATGTCTAAAATTAAACTTAGAATATAAAGGCAGCAATTAACAGCTTATTTATTTTACATCATCATTATTGATGGCGTTTCACCATACAGTTATATCCACCCTGCCCATTCTATTTTTAAGTTTTCTATAATAAACACAACTTAGCAAGTTCTGTGGAAACATACAAATATTTTTTGAAGGTACAGAGCTAGTGATTTCATTTATATTAATGTTTGCCTTTCAAGAAGCTGTCTTTTAAGTATATCTTGAATTCTTTCTCACAATATTAATTAAAAAATCTGTATTATTGTGCTTCTGCTATAATAAATTTTGCTCCTTTTTCCAGAGACACTGTTACACCTAAGTTTCTTTTCAGTGTTGCCCTTCTTCCCTGTACTTTAAAATTGTTTGACAGCTATTTGATCTACTGTTATAAACTTACTTCAGAATTTTTGCAAGCATCTTTTTTCACTACCTTATCATCTTTCTCTCTCAACCTTTTCAGTTCAAATTCATCCTTTTCTCTGTTCTTTAAATATATTTTACATATATTTGGGGGGGGCTTATATATATATGTCTATATAGAGAGAAATATGCAGGTTATGTCTGCATTTTATATTGCTGATACTAACAATTAAGATTGTGCTATTAATTTCTGATTACTGCATGAAAAAATTACGGTTTTATATTTATTATTGTTATAGACTGACTCTTCTCCTTTTTTTTCCTACAATACACATTCGTAGCTGGGTGAAAACCAGCATAATTTCTGAATGTTTTTATTGTTAGTTATATTTTTTTTTCAACTTTTCCAGGTCACTTTGTTGTATGCTTATTATTCTACTAGACTTAACGCTTTGCACAGCTTTAATTTCATGAGAATTGCATGAAAGGGTTTTACAGGTTGCAAAAAAAATACCGTGCTTTACTGGTTATTATTTTAAAAGTCTCAGAAGAGCAACCTGGACTAGGCTACAGCTAGCAGAAAAGGTCAGTCCTTGACAAAAGCATGAAAAAGATGCTTTGTTAATAATGGCCTCTTGTGACTCACAGCCCTCACTTTCAAATCACTGCTATAATATTTCAAATAGGGGGACACATCCTCATTAAAAAAGTGCTTTGATATGCAGGAGTCTGTTCCGTTGTGCAGAGAGGCACAATTGCTTAAACACCAAGAGAAGAAACCCTTTCTGTCCCTCCTTGCCAAGCATTACAGGAGGGTGAATTGATAGGTAGGACATAATTGTCTATTGGGGATTTGGCTCAACTGGCATTTGTAATAGTTTAAAAAAATAATAAAAATTTAAAAAACATCCACTGCATGTATGCCAAGGTATTGATTCGGAAAGAAAATTGCCAACCACCTGTAAAATCCCCAGTATCACTATTTGCTAAAGTGACATGAAGCAAATTACTTACCTTGATCAAGCCTGCTTAATTTTTGAGCTCTGGCAGTATTACAATATAAGATGGTATGTTTACCATGCTTTTCAAATTATGACTTTTAAGATTCCTGTAATGTTTTCTCATGCTGTCTTTTCCTGTAGATACTTAATTGAAAACTTGAAGGAGAAAAGAAAATTTTTTAACCTAAAATGAAATGCAGAGTATCTTAGTAAAAGGAAACATTCTTGTCTGTTTTCATCTGAACTAAGTTATCTTGTCTGGTTTGAAAAAGAGTTTTGGTAACAGCAATAGTTAGATATTTACCTTCAAATTGTCGTGTAATTGGAATGAGACTAAATCTTCTTTTGTAGAGCAGGTGCTCATTCCAGGCAGAAGTATGTCTTTGCAGACCTATCTGTGTTAATGAGGAATAAAATGGAATTGCTGTACTCTGGAACAGTAAAATATCAATGTCATACCACTTTTGTCTGAGGGACACTATAATTTTTTTTCCTACAATTTGCCCAATGTTAAGAATTCTGTAAAGTTCCTGTTATTGTCACTTAAAGCTAATGAAAGATAACTGAAATGTGGTTTTGCCTTCATGTTTTTGACATGATGTACATTATTTGTAACATTAGACTAGAAACTCATGAAAAAGGCTTTGCAGTTTAGGCTGCGAGTGTTAAAAATGAAAATTTTAAATTATAGTACATGAAAGAAGAAAAAAGCCACCTTTTCTCCCACCCTTCTGTATGAAAGATCTTATTTCTGAGATGAGTTCTATGATCAGTTAGCAACTGCTGATCAGAAGGCTATAATTAGAGTAAAATATAATTGAAATCAAGGGCTAGGTCAAGGGATCAGCAATAGAAAAAGAACTTCTGTGCATTTCACTCTTCCAAAATAAGACTTTGTAAGTAAAATTCTTTGGATGATATTTCAGTAATATTTACACCCAGATGACAGTAGCATAGAAGCTTTCCAGTGAATAGGGCTGTCCCATTGTTTGTTATGAAAGCATAGAACAAAGGTGAAAAAAAGGAAGTATAGTATGTATAGCTTCATGGTTCATAAAGGACTTGTACTTCTGATGATTTTTAGGTCCATTACAGAAAGCAGTAGTTGAAACAGCAAAAAGTAAGTACTGTAGACAAAAATAAATAATAATAGTGTACTGAGAAGTAAAATTTTTTTGGGAGATCTCATAGAAAATTGAAGTCTGTTAACCAAGAGTTGGCTATTATTGCAACAAAGGAGTATTACCAATGGTGGGCAAAGCAGTACTAAAATGAAGCAGTGTATGTGTCACACAAGAGAGAACCTGTTACTTTAAGTGCAAAAAGAGCACATGAACATGGTCCTGACTCAGTGTGATGCTCTGATTTGCATGTAAGTCTTGTACGGAAGTGTATTTTTAAGTATTTATGGTCTTATTTTCAACTTTTCATTTGAAAGTACTTGTTTTTTCTATATTTTTTTTTAAACTGATATGGTGCCTAGGAAATACGTGTACCTCAGTTAGGCACTTCAGCCAGTTCTCATCCCATCCCATCAGAGCTTCAAGTTTTATGCAGTCTGCTAAAGTTCAAGTTCTAAGTCCTGCACCTGGGTTGGGGCAGTTCCAAGCACAATTACAGGCTGAGCAGAGAAGGAAGTTAGAACAGTCCTGATGAGAAAGCCTTGAAGGTGTTGGTTGAAGAGAAGCTCAGCATGAGCTGACAATGGACACTTTGAGCCCAGAGAGCCATATCCTGGGCTGCACCAAAAGAATCATGGGCAGCAGGTCAAAGGAACTGATTCTCCCCTTTATTCTGCTGTCTACCTGGAGCAGTGTCCATTTCTGGAGTCCCCAGCCCAGGGTCATGGAGCCTTTTGAGTGAGTCCAGAGGGCCATGAGATGATCAGAGGGCTGGAGCACCTCTCATGATGACTGACTGAGAGAGTTGAACTTGTTCATTCTGGAGAAATGAAGTCTCTGGGTAGACTTGATAGTGGTCTTTCAGTACCTGAAAAGGGTTTATAAGAAAGATGGGAACAAACTTTTTAGCGGGGTCTATAAAGATAGGACAAGAGGTAAGGCTTTAATCTGGAAGAGGGTAGATTTGGACTAGATATTAGGAAGAAATTTTCTGCAGTAATGGTGGAGAAACACTGGAACCAATTGCTCAGAGGGGTGGTAGATGCCCCATTTCTGGAAACATTCAAAGCCAAGTAAGACAGGGCTCTTAGCAACCTAATCTAGGTGAAGACATCCCTGCTTATTGCAGGGGGTTTGAACTAGATGACTTTTAAAGGTCCTTTCCAACCAAAACCATTGTGATTGTATGTGGACAGAAGTCATACTTGGTGCAGTGCTAGAAATTTCATGTGTCAGTGCCAGCACATGCTGAAATTTATTTTTTAACAAATTTCTGAACGATTTCATTTGTCTTAATTAAATTTAATTTGCATTAATTTGTACTAGGATCTTCTTGCAATATCTTATATTTTACCTGATCAGAAACCGTGACTAGTGGATACAAAGGCTATTTCTAAAAAGTATCATCAGAACTACTTATGTAGAGAGATGAAAAGAAAATAAAAAAAGAACTTTTCCTACAAAACTTATCTTTCCAGTGGCTATAGTGAAAGTCTTGAGGTAGGTCCCAGTAACACTGAAGTGTCTTTTCTTTCAGGTAGTTTATCTTGCCTAGTAAATCTTCATTGTGATATAAGATTAGGCCTGTGAATGTGTAATGTTGTATTAGGGGACTGAAAAAAAGAAATGTGTGTGTAAAGTTTGCAGATAATAAAGTAATCTTATTAAAAATATTAAATGTAAGTTCTTTAAGCTTTTGATTTCTTTTTTCTTTAATTCAGCCCTTGCTTGTTGTACTTCACTTCATACTAGGTGGCTGGGGTTTGCTCTTTCATTTAAAGGCTCTTAGAAAAATATTTTTTGGGTGTTGACTGTGTCAGTCTGGGCCCAGACCCCTGTTAAATGAAGCTGCTGTGTTAGTGTTCGAGCTTGCAGTATTTTGATTGAATAAGCAAAAATTGGCAGTGGGTAAATATCACTCACTCTGTTGTATGTATTAAGGTAAATACAATAAAAATCCTTCGTATAGGATTTACATTCCTAAGCATGTATGTTCCTCCTTCTTATATAAAGTACTTGATAATGAACTGACACAAGTGGCAGTGTAGTAACCAGCCAAGTAATGGGTGTGATTGTTCTTTCTGTGCTGTTGTACGGAGGTTATATATTAATGCTCCATGTCAAATGACAGATCATCTTAAAGAAAACTATTCAAGTTATAATATGTATTTTTTTCCCCTCATGTGCCAAGAATAATGAAAAGTGAATCATTCTGTTTTCAGAATCAAGTTTGAAGGTACAAAGTTTATTTTTGGTAGCTGCTCAGGGCATTCCCTGCCAATCTTTATCTTTTATGATATAGGTAGTTCTGTCAGCAAGTTGGTTTATCTCATATGTACAATTTAGTTTTTAATAAAACAAAATTTATCCCACAGAGCTTTAGCAGACTGCATAAAGCTTGAGGCTTGGAATGAATTGGATGAAAATGTTAATAATATGCAAGTTTTAAAGGGTTATATTTGTACTGCTTGTAGATTCTTTTGAGTTTGCAGAGAAATACCCTGAGAAGTTTGCTTCTGTGAAATATGTGAGGTCTAATAATTTAAGGTGAGCACAGTTCAGGCATCAAAGATTTGCATTATGGCCTACATGAGAAAATGGGTTTGCACTCATAAAACTAAAGCAGAAACCCAGTATTTTATGCAATAAGATTAAAAACTCCAATAAACTTTATGAATTTAAAATAAAAGTGCTGCTAAGATAAATGACTGAAAACAAATTGAATCTTGATCCAGCATGGTTACAGAGGTGTTTTTAGAATCAGGAACATTTAGGGTATATTCAGTGGTTTCTGAGTATTCTTCCTACAAAGAATACGTGTTTAAAGAAAGTAACTGGGAGTGGGGATGCTTTTGCCAAGATCATGCCACAAATCTGACCCTGCATTGTGTCATCCTGAAGTGTAAATTGTGTCAGTACTTCTGCTTCTTTGGGACTAGCCACTTAGATTATCACTTTAGAATATGATTTGATACAAGTAAATTGTGAATTGCAAAGCTAGTCTCTTTTGGCAAAGCTAGCTCAGAGTGTAACAATAAATACATCTACAGTTAGAGTAAATTAAAAAAAAAAAAAAAAAAAACCAACAAGAAAACCCAAACACAATACTTTGGGGGAATTGTAATAAGCTGTGACAATCGGATAATTATTACAAATTCATTTCACCACTTATGATGTTAAATTGAAAAATATATGAGAGATGAATGTCAAAGTACTTTATCTGATGAAATCTGATTATGTAACAATTTCTTTTGTTAAAAAGGAGTAGAAGTTAAATGGAATATGAGTCATTCTGAAGATCTCTGTTTGTAACATGAACCAATAAAAAAAGACAGCTATATCAGCATGCTGAAATATAAGCTCCATCTACTCAGTTGGAGATTTTTAATGTCTAAATAAATTAGCAGTCATTATTGCAGATACATAGCAAGATAGCATAAAGTCACAGATTTTGGGGGGAAGTAGATTAGTAATGTTTTATGCCTAGCCTCAAGAGCTCTAATACTTTCGAAAAGCTGTCACTTTGTGAGTAGTTTGTGTCTTCCACTTGCAAGATCCAAAATCTCTTTACACACTTACATAAAATTAAAGTTGTTATTCTCACTGCTGATCTAGGAGTGGGGATCATTATGGCAGTTTTTTGTGTGGTTCTTTTGCAGGATTTTAGGAAACAGTGGATTTACACTAGATTCAAGATTTGTTCTAATTGCAGCTGTAAAATACGAGATTGACCGAAGGTATGCAAAATGTGTGCTTAGGAAATTTATGCTTTCTTTTCCCTCTTTGAGCTAGATGGAAGACTTTAAAAATCTTGGATTTGTGCCAAATTTAATTATGCTCAGATTTCTTTATAGAATTTAATTTGTTCCTGACATGCAATAGCAAACCACAGAGCTGCATTGCTCTCCCAACATGAACAGAGAAACTGATTACTTGGAAAGTAGCAGTTGTAAAATTGACATTAGCATGAAAAGCCTGAGGTGAATTTATTTGGCAACCAAGTGTACATCAATAATTTTTTTTTTAGAATGTTTTCAGTTAAACCTCAAAAGATTATCTACTCTCTGTTTCCTTTTAATAAAGTATGGTACAGATACTGAAAAATAAATATGTAAAATATGAACAAAAATGCAACTTGAGCATTACTGGTACTTCCATGAATCAACTGCAATAAAATGCAGAAAGCATGGAGGAAAAGAAGGGGATTATTTATACTGTCCATATTTTATAACCAAACTACTCTTATTTTGAAAATATCTAGATGGCTGCAATTATTGATGCATCTTTTTCCATAGCAGATGAATGCAAAGTTTTAATTCTTAGGTGCAAATTATTTTTCTAATCATTTCAGAGACAGATTAATTTTTTTCCCCTTCCTATAAGAAAATCAAGCTCTTGCTTCAAAAGGGAGGAGGGGAAAATCCTCACACAAGTTGTGTTGTCACTATTGCTGACAGCATCCCAATAGTGTTACAGTGTTTACATTAGTAGCTGTCAGTAAGAAAGGTACAAACCACTATAATTGTTATCTTGGTTTTAGGTTTGTCAAAGTTTAGAAATAGATATGTTGCTTTAATACGTATCAAAAAGCTCTTAATTTGGTGCTTGCTAATTCTGTTTTTTAAGGACCCAGTAAACTATTTTTTTCTATCTTCATTCCTGTGTTCTTAATGTCCTTGTAATTTTTTCTTTTTTTCTTTTTTCTTTCTAATTTTTTTTCTTTTTTGGTTCTTCTTTCCTTTTTTTTTTTTCCATTTTCTCTTCCCAAGGTGTGGTGTTTTGGGGTTGAGAAATATTTGGATGTTCTTTAGAAGCTGAAAATTTTAAGGTCATAAGAAGGTTATGTCAATTGTTTCTTCTAACCTGCATGAAACAGGCTCCATAAAAATAGTAGTCTCTAAGTGTGAATTGTGGTCTGTAAAAATGACTGATTTAGTATGTAAAAAAAAAAAAAAGACGAGGAAACCCCCCTTCAAAGAACAAAAAGAAACAAACAAACAAACAAAAAAAAAACCCTCATGAAACCAGAAAAAATATTTTTCAATTTTTAGAGTTCAAGAGGAACCATTTGTATCACTTTTGAGTGTGGACGATCCAGGTATCAAGGCCTGGTTCTAATTGTGTACACTAATGGTTTAACTGTAGTATAGCTATATGTTATTTGAGACTCCAAGCACTAGATGAGAAGGTTTATTGTGAGGCAGTTAGGCCTTTCATTTCTAGAACAATCATGTCCTCTGATTTAAAAAAAAATAGAAAAATTTTTATATAATGGCTTCAGATGACCTAAATCTAGACTGTAATCGTAGTTCAATTTTCTGAACTTAAAAATTATCAGAACTGAATTTTCAGTTCTGTGTTGTGGCTGCACTGAGTGAAAATGACATTATGAAGAAATTTGGAATTTAAGTATTTGGAGAAGGTTTTTGTAAAAAAAAGTTGTTCTAAGAGGGGAATATGTCGAAAGTAAATTACTGTGGCTTTAAAAAGCCTCACATAACAAAAAATCCTAGTATTTATCATGATAAAAAAAATCAAGCGGTCTGTTTGATTATACATTCTCCTGTGGGGAGAGCTGGCAACAGTCTTTTTAGAGCTGTTAAAGAAGACATGCAGGCACAAATGATCATAAATTCTCATATGCCAGGCATTAGCATATGAAAGGAAGTTACCAAACCAAAGGAAAGAATTATTGATTTATAAATAAAAATTACCTTTCGGTTTCTCTTGTATTAACACTAAGATAACTAAGCAAAGATGCATTGTCAAATGACTCTTTTATTCCCATATTCCTTTTCATATTTGTGACACGTGTTAGGATTCTTAAATGTCAAGTCCTTTACAGGATAACGTTGCAGTGGAATTATTGTTAAAATAATTGTTCAATTCCATCTTTTGCATGCATGACAAAAATAATCAGTTTCTCAACCTAAATGTAAAAGTACCATGCCATTTCTTCTTGAACAGTAGTGTATTTAACAAAAATTTGGCTTGTAACCATGTTTTTAGGGTCATCATTTTTTTTTCAAAGGTAAAAGACCCTTTTCTATATGTATTGCTGTTGATGTTTGAAGGCTCTCATTCAGTCAAGCTTGTGTAGCATAGCTTGTGAATTAGTCTATAAACCACAAAAATATATGTTAACATTCATTGTCAAAGTATCATAGAATCTTAGAATGGTTTGAGTTGGCAGGGACCTTAAAGACCCTCTAGGTCAAACCCGCCCTGAATGTGCTTTCCACCAGCCCATGTTGCTCAAGGCCCCATCCAACCTGGCCTTGAACACTTCTGGGAAGGCAGCAGCCACAACTTCCTTGGGCAACCTCTGAGCATCTCACCACCCTCACAGGACAGAATTTTTTCCTAATGTCTAACCTAAATCTCCCCTCTTCAAATTTTAAACCATTTTCCTTTGTCCTCTCACTACACACCCATGTAAAATGCCCTACCCCAGCTTTCTTGTAGGCCCCCTTCAGGTAATGGAAGGTTGCTTAAGGTCAGCCTCCTTTTCTCCAGGCTGATCCAACCCCAACTTCCTCAGCCTGTCTTCATAAGGGAGGTACTTCAGTCCTCTGATCATTTTAGTGTCTCTCCCCTGGACACCTTCCTGGAGCTCTGTGTCTTTCTTATGCTGGGGTCTCAAACTGGACTCAGTACTCCTTGTGGGCTCTCAGAAGAGCTGTGTAGAGGGGGAGAGTTGATGCAGTTTGGCTTTCTGGGCTGCAAGCACACGTTGATGGCTCATGTTAAGCTTCTCTGTTAAGCACCACCCCAAGTCTTTCTCTTTAGGGCTGTCCACAGTCTTTCTCCTTCCAACCTGTATTTGTGCATGGTATTTCCTCAATCCAGGTGCAGAACCTTTCACTTGCCCGTGTTGGACTTCATGCAGTTTCTACAAGCCTACTTCTAGAGCCTGTCAAGGTTCCTCTGGATGGCGTCACTTCCCTCTAGTGTGTTGACTTCACCACACAGTTTGGTGTTGTCAGCAAACTTGCTGAGGGTGCATTCGATTCCAGTGTCCATGTTGCTGACAAAGATGTTAAACAGCACGGGGCTGAGTACCAACCCGTGAGGAACACCACTTGTCACACATGTCCATTTGAACACTGAACCATTGATCACAGCTCTTTGGGGCATGACCATCCAGCCAGTTCCTTATCAGTGAATGGTCCGTCCATCAAATCCCTCTTATTCCACTTTAGAGATTAGAATGTTGTGTGGGACATTTTTTAAAAAATGTTCATTTTTTAAAATTTGGCTTATATTTGCTCTTTTCCAGTCAGCAAGTACTTCATCAGACTGCCATAACTTTTCAAATATGATAGGCATTGGCTTTGCAACCATCTGCCAGTTCTTTCAGTAGCCATGGATGAATCCCGTAAGGTCCCATGAACTTGTTCACCCTCAGGTGGTCTTGAACCTGCTCTTCATCTACAGTGTGGGAGGATCTTCTTTTTCCCTGTCCCTGCTTTTGGCTTCTGTAACATGGAGGGTATGAATAGAGTCCTTGCTGGTGAGAACAGAGGAAGAGTAGTTATTTGGTATCTCAGCCTTCTCTGCATCTTGGCTGGCCTGCTGTCCTGTTTCCTTCTGGAGTGGTCTCACTTTTTCCCTAGTCTCTCTCTTACCATTGACATACCTATAGACATTTTTCTTGTTGCCCTTAACCTCTCTTGCCAGATCCCATTCTCTCAGTGCTTTGCCTTCCTAACCTGATCTTTTGCTTCTCTGTCTAGTTTGTAGTTCTCCCAGGTTATCTGTCCTTGCTTCCATCCTCTGTAAACTTTGTTTTTACCCCTGAGTGTGTCCAGGAGTTTCTTGCTCATCCACACAGTCCTCCTGGTGTGTCTGCCTGCCTTCCTCTTCACTGAAACACGTTTGTCCTGGGTATGCAGGAGGTGATCTTTGAATTCAGATCAGCTTTCCTGGGCTCCCTTGCCAGGCAGGGTTTTGTCCCATTCTCCCTACCAAGCATATCGTTGAAGAGGCTAAAGTACTCTGTCTGTACTTTACCATCCTTTTCCAAACACTGCTGACAAAATCCATTTCTCTTTGTATTTGTATTGGATTGTTGGATGTAATTAACAAAATAAACATTGAACTCAGTATAATAATAAACTAGGGACATTTGGTGTGTATTTGTAAAGAAAGCCAAACCAAACAACAAAAAACCCTACTCTTAAAACCCATGCTCTGAGTGATAAAATGACAATGTCATGTGAGAATCCTACTGAAATACTGATGTGCCTACTGAAATTACTGATGGGTAAAATAGCCACATGGATATTTTATCTACAGTTTTTATGAAAAAGGGAGAAGCCGTAACATAAATATCAGTTTACTAGGAAAATAACTATTGTGCCTAAAGATACCATCATGCTACAATGAATCAAAGGCCTGCAACAGGTAAGTGTGCTTCAGAGAAATTTCTAATAGCAGCATAAGGAATGCTAAAGTAAACTTGTCTCCAGGCAGCATTCTAGCAGGTAAATGTTAGCGTGCTTCATCCTATGTCCTATTTTCTTCACAAATACCTTTGACAGCATTTCAAATAATACAGATACCATTCACAATTGTATACTTCTCTAATAATAACAATAATAATAATAATACTTCACAAATACCATTTTTGACAGCAATAGTATTAGCCATTTGCTAGATGAAGTCTAAGTACCTTGAGTGTGGTTCTTTTGACAAGGTGTTCTTCATTCTGCCATGAGTAACTTGAAGAACAACATTTTGAAAATACGTTTAGTTAGTAAGGGGAGAAAGTTAATTGAACTTACTGCTTCAAAGACTTTGGAAAGAGATAAAGAATATGTAGCTAGGAAGATCACTGAAGTTATTCAGGTGGGGTTTATTGAAAGGAAATCCACTTGTATTGGTTAACATAATCAAAGTTAAAGTAAGCATTAAAAGGAGTTCTTTTCTTTTTAATTTTTCTTAGTAATTCATATAGTGGCATAGTGTATTGACGGCGTAGTAGAAATATTGTCTGTGTATCTGCAGTGCTAACAGATAAAGCTATAGTTATCTTAAGAAAGGCAGGTTATTGGCGGTCTTACCAGGTGGGTTAATTTTATGGGAGTAATTTTCTCCTACTTAACAGCTAGCAGGATCATCTGAACCAATGCAATGTGAAATTTAGGTAATAAAACATGTTTGAGTGCAGAAATACAGTGAGATATATTTTTTATTTTTTTTTACTATATAGGGAAAGAAAACTGAGGAAATAAAGGGAAGTTAATCTAGATTTCATTTTTTTCATTTAAATTTCAGTCTACAAGAAGTCTGAAGATGTTCTAGTGAAAGGTAATTTGAGTGAAATACGAGCATAAAATCACTGACTTTATGTTCTCTTGGAAAGGAAAAAAACTGGGAGGGAATACAGTGGGACTTAATTAAGTAAATACCAACAAATTGGGTACTAGGTGAGATTATGGAACAATGAAGAGTCATAAAGGAAGAGAGGTCTGTGTAGCCCAGTATTTTGTAATTGATAATATTCAGACAATGAAATGTACATTGCAGGAGTTCTGGGGCAGTTGCAGATTGCATCCTGTGAAGATTTAGGGCAATCTCAGCAAATAATTTCTTGAATTTCATGTGCTAGCTTGAACTCAAGATGTATCTATCTGTAACACTTCATGTAACTGCAGCTTCACTTTCTTTGGTTATTACCCACATTTAAATTGGAGATGTTGGCTCAAATGGACTATGGCCTTCATCCATAGTAGTGTGGGACTTGTTTTATAATATAAGAAATATAATAAGAAAGAAATATAATAAGAATATAAGAAAAGAGGTGCTTCTAAAAAGGTTTTGTTTCAATGGTATGATGCATATTTAAAAAACTTTTTAAATATTTCTTTCTTTCTTCGTCTCTTTCTTTCTTTCTTTGATAACCAGGAAAGCATAAATTAGGGGAAAAGGATGAGCTGAACTCAGAAAAAACTCTGCTAAATCGGAGGGACTGTTCTCTGACTCACTTTCACTGAACTATGACTCTCAGGGGTTTCTTGGTTTTGTTTTTTATTTTGTTTTGTTTTCTTGGTTTGGGTTTTTTTTGGTTTTTGTTTGTTTTTAAGACTTATTTTAGGGTGGTTCTTGCAGACATGAAAAATAAGGAAAAATTAAACACTGGCTATTAATTTTTCTGTACATAAACAATAATTGACATAGTTTACAACCTGCTGTAATTTCTAAATTATATTGTATTAATTTAAATTTAGCTGAGACTTGAACTGAGGGTCAATTTTTTGCAGTCTAGTCTATGTAGAACTCTTATGTCAATTAAAGATACATAAAAGGATGAAATTAAAAATAGTGACTCAAACTTTAAAAAAAAAAAAAGAGGAGAATTTTTTTGTGTGTGTAATTGCTGATTTCAAAAGATAAACACTCTTCCACAACATATCATTTACCAATGAATTTTGCAGAGATTTGTTTTTTGTCTGATCAGATCAAATCCTAAGTAGCTCCTCTTTTGTCAATAACTATTATCACTAAATAAACAAACATACTACTTCTGCCGTGCTTACCCACTTGTTAAAATAAAAGCTGTATTTTCTTTTAGAAGAAAAATCCGCGAAAGATCAAGTGACTCTGCCATTCACAAATTTAAAATTTAGGTTTCAGATTACTGTCAGCTGTTCTGGTTTAATATTTGTGGTGTTTGATATTTGCATTGCAGCTTTGTTGCCAAGATGACAAGCACAATTACTGTGGAGATGCAGACATAATTATGATAACCTTGTTTGTAATCTTTCCCGGTAGGATTTTGGAGATGATGGGTCCTTGTACATTACTAAGGTTACCACAACTCATTTGGGAAATTACACTTGCTATGCTGATGGCTATGACAAGCTCCATCAAACTCATATTCTCCAAGTGAATGGTAAGGAAAAATGTTCTAATTACCAAGTCATAAGAGACAACGTTTTGGATTTTGTTAAGCAGATCCATTTTCGCTGTTTTACTTTTAATATTACTGCACCTTAACATAAAACGAGAGGCAGTTATTTTTCCTTACTGTTCTCCTATAAATAACCTTGCAAAATGAATTAATGATTTATTGCTTCCATATTAATTATAGTTATTAGAAGTAGTAAAGATAATCCAAAGAACTTGCTCTACACTGTGAACTCCTCAACTCTAAGGATCTTTAGTATGTTATCTGCAGAATAATGTTATATATATATATATTCATATATATTTACAGATAAAAAAGTTTTTAGTATTAACTTAGTAATTCTGGAGAATACATATGAAAAAAATAAGCATAAAGTTCTGTTTAACAACTTTGCCTTTAATATAAAGCTAAAAAAATGCACTACCCTGAAAATTTTTTAATTTGTGTGGACTTATACATTTATTATTTTGAAATCTAACCATGATTTTAGTAGATAAAATCTAGGCATCTGGATTTTGATCTTTACATTTTCTTACATGTTTTGTAGTTCTAAAGACTACTTTCCTGAACTATATAGCTAGACCAAGCTGAACAGCAATTGTTACTGGTTCCCTGAGACAAGCCTCCTCTCCCCTCTCCCCTCTCCCCTCTCCCCTCTCCCCTCTCCCCTCTCCCCTCTCCCCTCTCCCCTCTCCCCTCTCCCCTCTCCCCTCTCCCCTCTCCCCTCTCCCCTCTCCCCTCTCCCCTCTCCCCTCTCCCCTCTCCCCTCTCCCCTCTCCCCTCTCCCCTCTCCCCTCTCCCCTCTCCCCTCTCCCCTCTCCCCTCTCCCCTCTCCCCTCTCCCCTCTCCCCTCTCCCCTCTCCCCTCTCCCCTCTCCCCTCTCCCCTCTCCCTTCTCCCCTCTCCCTTCTCCCCTCTCCCCTCTCCCCTTTTTAATATATGTAAGGTTGTTTTAAAATTATTTTAAGCAGCTTTTTTCCTCCACTGTTGAAGAGGCTTTATCCCTGGTGAGCTTTTAAGTCTTTTTTTGAGAGTGACTTGGTGCTTTTCTGCCATTTCAGTGTTCATATTTGGACTCTTAAGTCTACTGTCTGCATTAAACTCTCAGTGTTTGTCATCCATGTTGATATTTAATCCTATCCAGAATTCTGTCTGAACTTGATCTTCTGCAAATTTACTTTATATTAACAGGCTCTTTTTCCTGAAGCATATTCTAGACCTTGTCTCTTGGCCACTGTTGTTGCAATCATTCTTTGTTTCAATTGTTAGTTGTATGAAGTCTTACTATAACTGACTTGCTGGCATCTTATAAAAAAATTCCAAAATACTTTCTGATAGTCGTATCTTTCATTAATATTCACACTAAATGCAGCTTCCACCATTATTTTACTATTCTTTTAATATGATTAATTCTTCTAATATCCTATTTCCCTCCACTTTTTGTTGTTACTATCCTTCACACTTTAAATGACTATGATATTTAGTGTCTGTTCGCAGTTTTCTTAACATATTATCTTTGCCACTGTTTCTCCAAGAAGATGCCTTAGAATATCTATTAATCCATCTCTTTAATTTATTTTTTTTCCATTTTCTCTCCCCTCCCCAACACTTTATAAATGGAGTGCTTTTCCTGAGATAATACATTACATCACATCTTTTCCTCCTTCCTATATTTCTTCAGGAATGCTTTTCTGGCACTTAAATAGTCAGGTAGCAAATACTGGCTAAACCAGTGAGAAGAAGGAAGTGCAGTTTACTTCTATTTTAATTCGGGCACACTCAGCAGAATTAATGGTGAATTAGACACATTAGAAGGTCCTTCACCAACTTTCTCTGTTTCATGTGTTCTGGCTTACCCTAATTTACTACCAAAATTATATTCTTGTTAGCACATTCCCCACCTATTCCTATTTGTTCATAATTTGTAAGAGGGGTGCTGCAGCAGCTAAAAAAATTTGATATTTCATATTTAGTTCAGTTGATCACATATTAAGGCAAAATTCCACTTAATTTGCAGAAAGGTTTTCTGCAAGACTAGAAAATGAAAAAAAAAATACTATTCGGCATAGGTGAAAGAGTCCAATTGCATATTTTTCTGATGATGAAGTGTATTATCAGGAAATTATATATTACACTTGGAAACTACTGTCAACATTCACGGGTACCAAAGGCAATCACTCCTCTTGTTGCTCTGTATCATTCATATCAATTCAAATTTGTCCAAACAAAATGAGTAGTCCATGTTTTTTTCTTTTCAAATAGCTACTTTTCCACCCTATCATACTACTTTCCGCACCTTTTTGGATGCTGATTTTTTGAGGAGTGAGGAAACAAGTCCCTTTGAGCAATAGGATCGTTTGCTATGCATAGTGTGACTAAATGTAGTTAAAACCATTGAGATTAACAGTCAAATGAACAGCTCCTCCACAGCTTAGATCTGTACTTCTTAGAAATAATGTTCCTCAGCACAGGCACAGTGGTCAGTTCTTGTAGCTGTGATAATGACTAATTAATGTAAAGATAATTGTATTAACAGGAGAGTCAGACAAAAGGTTAATGACATAATGAGGCTTTTTGATCACAAGGATCTAATGTGAAGGTTCAGTGAAAACACTAATTAGATTTTAAGTTCTTTCATGAGTTCCACTGTGTAAATGTATATATTTTTAGACTGGTTTTCAACTATTGTATGCATGTGTAATTTTAATTTATTTTTCTTTTAAAATACTCAAATTATTTTTTTAAGTTTTGAATTGCCTGATACAGTACTAAAGAATAATTGTCTTCCTTTGAATAATCAGCATTGTAAATGATATGTTTTATAAACTAATCCTATACAAATAATATGGTAAACTAAATATTATAAACCAACAGGAAGACTGCTTTCAGATTCAAACTTGCTCTAAAAATTGTAGGAGTTTATGGTGTATATCACAAGTCAACTTACATGTGTAGTACCAGTGTGTTATCTTTCTGTTTATGTGTTAACAAAGTTATCCTACTCCCTGTGCTTGCACAATGATTTATAAGGCAAATTCTTTGCAGGCAGTTAACAAGAATTTTCTCCACCTTAGTTCCAAGAGAAAAGAACTATTTAAAAATACCAAAACTTGTGGTACCTCAAAGTAAAAAAAAAAAAAAAAAAAATCCAGACCCTCAGCCAGATATAAAGTGGTGATTTCTAGTGTCTGAAGAACTGTTTACCACCTTTGTTTTTTCAAACAAGGTATCTCAGCTTAATAAAAAATGAGAGTTCACTATATATGCTGTAAGTTTCTTTTTTAAGTACATACCATGTCCATGGGTTCCAGTGTCAAGAAGCTTTTTTTACCCATGAGGATTTTTTTAATGGAGATTGTAAGATGTACTGAATTCACCATATGTGGAACCAACAGTTTCATGTGACTTTTTGAACTGAATGAAAAGGATTGTAGAATGCAATTACAGGTTATGTATGATTTTGCTAAATACAGTCATGCAATGTGTTTTTTCCCCTCTCTATAATCTATGTAAGGACCCATGTAAAATAGGCTTCTTTAGGTTAAGGTATTAGAATATACCTCCCTGAAAATCTGTGTGAACAGTCCCATTACTTATGTACTAAAAATTTGTTTCTGGCTCATATTTATGGTCTGTTATATAAAAAAGTGATTGAAATCAACCCAAAGGTTTTACATCAAAGGGTAATATGAAATTAAAAAATGTATTGCAAAACAAGGGTTGAAAATCTTTTCTAGTTGTATAGAAAACATATCAGGCACAGATTTGCTGAGAGAAGTGGGAAATAGCAGCAGATGGAGGAAAGGTAGGGCAAGAATAAACTCCAGTGTCATGCTAGTGCTTCTCTGTCTGGGAAAACACTGCTAAAGGGAACAGGACCTACTACGAAAATATGAGATAGTAGAAGAAAACTTAGTTTCTTTCACTTGAACAGGTCCTCACCATGGTATCTTCTAACCCTTATGTTGTTAATTTGCCAACAGTGGCATCTTGTGAATATGGATTTTATTTGTATTTCAGTTTTAATATTTCACTAACAAAAAAGTTATCCGAAAAATTTTTTTACTGTAAGGGTGACGGAGCCCTGGAACAGGCTGCCCAGGGGGGTTGTGGAGTCTCCTTCACTGGAGACATTCAAAACCCCCCTGGACACGTTCCTAGGCGATGTACTCTAGGGGGCCCTGCTCTGGCAGGGGGGGTTGGACTAGATGATCTTTCGAGGTCCCTTCCAACCCCTAGGATTCTATGATTCTATGAAAGTTACTCCAAAATTAGCATCTGTCTTTTGCCCAAGTTAACCCATACATTTCTTCTTCTAATGAATGAAAATTCTCCAAAATTGGACTGTTAGAAAAATTTCTTTGCACACACTGCAGTCCATCAAGGTGTGGTAGTTAAATTCCTCCAAGTTTTTATGTGCATTGAGAATATTTCACTAGGTTAAAACAAACAAGAAATATCCTATCATAGATAGTCAGACTGTAATGAGTTGCAGTGCTTTGCTATTGGCAGTTCTGTCTCTAGGGAGATAAAGCTCCTTGATCATCTTGAGGCAAGGTGAAGAAACAAACTGACCTTTATGCAGTGGAAAATCTGCAGCATGGGGTAGGCTGCTAAAGGACCTTCTCTTGAGAATAACTGAACAGGCCAGACATGAAAACTGGACCCAAGGAAGTGAGGCTGAGTAAGACTCAGAGCTCAGGTGCCAAAAAAGACTCAAGCCATCTGAATGTGAGTTGGGTTTAGTGTGAGGAACAAAGTGGAGAAGGCAAGGTCTCAATATGGAACATACAGATCCTATGGGAAAAGAGAAATGGGAAGAAGTCGAGGGGAAACAGGACTGGCAATGTCAGGCTTGAGATTAAAAGTAGAGATCTGCATCTATGAAAGCAAAGTCCCTTTCAAAAACTCATCATAAACCTTAAATCCCTGATTTTTATAAGCTCTTGCTCTCAGCTGGTAGTCTAAGCAACCAAGAGCCATAATTTTCATGTTTTTAATCTTCCATGTTCTCTTACTATATTTTTGCAGTTTGCATACTGGGGCAAATTTGTGTGTGCATTATTTGAAAGCACCATAATCTTTAATTGGGTTTAAAGTATCCCTGAAACCTACTGATTTCCACACTAAGAAGTGACCTAAGTGTAGAAATCTGAGAAATTTCTATGCTCCAATAGAACAGCATGCTGGGACATTTATAGTAAACAGTTGGATAGCATTGTAAAGTATTTAATGAATGTTCCAAAATATGTATAGGTAATTTTTTATCTTGTTATCTTCTTTCACTCTCAACTTCATCCTCTGCTCAGCCATGTTTTTTGACACAAACTAAGTATTACACATTTTAAAGCTGTGTTAAACACAACTTCAGGGAATAGGAAATATGCTTTTTTAACCTTCATTACAGCTATTTTTTCTATTGTTAGAAACAACCTCAAGCAAGTTATCTTTAGATATATAATTAGATAGAAAATTAGTAATTATTTATCTAAAAATACACACAGCAAGGTTTTTTTCATCTTGCTTGATCATTGATTACCAATAGGAATATTTCCACTCTGATGTCATACACCTTGTCTTTGCAAATGCTGATGTGTAGTATATAGCAGATTTCTAGTTGGTAAGGATATACAGCAGCAAGTTTCCAAACCTTGAAGCAGTGATGTCAACAATTCTTCTATTTTGTTAATGATGAAACTCAGAAAGATACTCTTACAAATGTCCTGTTTAACACTTATATTAATGATCTGTGTGATGGGGCATAGCTGTACCTTCAGCAGGTTTGCAGGTGACACTGAACCTGTAGGAACCTCATGAAGTTCAACAGAGAGAAATGCAAAATCCTGCACCTGAGGAAGAAAAAGGGGGACACTCCGTTGGAAAGTAACTTAGCAGAAAAAAACCCTGGGGCTCCTGGTGGACCAGCCTGAGCATGACCCAGAAATGTGCCCATGTACTAATGAAGGAAAATGGTACTTTTGGCACAGAAGGTTCTGTCTCAATATCAGGAAATTTTTTTATTTTTTTTATTTTTTTTACTTTGAGGATGACTCAGCCCTAGCACAGGTTGTCCAGAGAAGTGATAGAATCTCCCTCTGTGGAACTATCCTTAAATCTAGATATGGTCCTGGGCAACCACCTGTAGGTGGTCCTGCTTTAGCAAGGAAGCTTAGACAAGGTTACTTCTGGAGGTCCCTTTCAACCATTATGTGATTCTGTGATTACATGCTTTATAAAGGTAAGATGGATTGTTTATAACTGTTTTAGAGACAGGGAAAAGGTGGAGATGAAAGTATTAAAGAAATGGTTTGTGAAATAGGACGATTATAATCCCTGTACATCACATCATAACTTACTTGTTGTACATTATTAGTATTTTATAAAGAAACTTAAGGGGAAAAAAAAATATTACTCAACCCAGAACTATTGAATTAGAATTCAAACTTTTTTCATTGTTACTACAGGCAGTGAAAAGAGTGTTTTCTCACAGAACATTCTCTCTGCTTCATAAATTCCCTGTGACAGAGTTCAGCATTGAATGTCACAGCATATGAGACTAACACCACATCTCTGTGTTGCACTGTTGTTATATATAGCTGCAGAAGTCTTCAGAATTGCTTATAATTTTTTTTTTTTTCTGAAAATGAACGATAGTCTTTTCTCAACTGAATTATAATTGCTTCCTGCCTTCAGTTCCACCAGTCATCCGAGTCTATCCAGAGAGCCAAGCCAGGGAGCCAGGTGTGACCGCCAGCCTTCGGTGCCATGCTGAAGGTATTCCAAACCCACAGCTTGGTTGGCTGAAGAATGGAATTGATATCACTCCAAAGTTATCCAAACAGCTAACTCTTCAAGGTAAAAGGGCATATTTATTGTTCTCTACAGGTTGTGAATACTTTATCAATGCATCCCTCTGTCCCTTTTACATAGTTTTAACCAAGGCTTGAAGTCTAAGCTAAAGTATTTCAGATGTCTTCAAGTTACACTCCCAGATATATCTTCTCTGTTTTCTCCTTATTAAAATGATGGTTATACTTACTGCAGGACTACCACTATATTCTCTATGCAAAAGTATGTAGTTTCAGAGTGTGCAGCCCAATACACAGTCCCAATTCAGTGTTAGAATTTGTTACAACTGCTATATTAATGCCATTAAATGAGTATTCAACGCCGATATCTAAACTGGGAAGCAATGCTTTTGTCTGCGAAGATTTTAGCCCTACAGCATTGATGTAGTTGTTTTTCATGAGTCTAGATTTAAATTAAGGTCAGAACATGGACCAAACTCTACCTTTACTATAGCTTAGTTGAAAAGAGATTTTTGACTGGTGAGAATCTCGGTGAGACTTGGGCATCTGATGGTGGAAAGGATAGGAGGAGAAATACCTGAAATGGATGTGCTGTTTTCTGAGTGGTTCCTCTAAGGGAGAGAAAAGACACTGCACACACAAAGAACTCCTGATATCTAAAGGAAAGTCTTAATTTTAATGAACATTAAAGGTCAGTCTGTGAATCTTCAGTTCTCAGCAAATTCCATGAACCTGCCCAGCACCTTGCCTCACACAACACCAGAACTATTGCAGTCCTGGTGATTTTGAATCAGCTTTAGAAAAAAATAACTCAAGCCGCCACTGTTCCCTTCCAAATCATCTCTAATTAATCTCCAAAACCAGGATAAGTATTACAATAGGACAACTATAAGACTTCAGTGTAAGAAACAGTGGAACAGCAAAAGAGAAAGTCTTTTCTGGAGAGTGTCTTACCTTTCCTATAGGTGTCATAGTCATCTACTCCTTCGTGGCCCTCTGGATGTATGTGAACAATTACTTCGCAGAAAAGTTTTACAATATAGGTAGCAAGTAATGGACTCATCTTCCATAGCAGCAAACTGTTAATCTCTCCTGCAAGGATCTGAGTGAATTTTTCCCCCTACCTCTATATCATATATTGATTAAAAAAATAAAAAAATGCTCTTCATTAAGCAGAATACACTTAGTTCCATTTTCTTGAAAATACTTATTTGAAATAAAATTTTGAAAAATCTCAATGCATTTTCCCCTGTGTTTTTCCTGAGTTAAACTCACTCTGCATTGGCTTCAAGCAAAAGATGGTCTTGAATCAGTGTTACCCCATAGCCCAGTGCCCCTTCTAGTCCATGTTTTAGAAAACTTACAAACTTGTTTGCGTAAAATAGATTGTACAGTTGAACACATGTACATAAAATGCAATGAAATATTGTTCACGTCATTATTCACGTTATTTAAAAACTTTTTCCTATGAAACCAAAAGTGGGTTTGTTTGCATTCCAACTCAAGCTGCCATACAACTTCTGAAATGGTTTCCATAAACTGCTGTACAATTATGTACAAAAATGTAGGTGTACAATTCCATGTGCCTGTTTTTTCTGTTGTTGCAGTTTATTAAAATAAAACCAAAACCAATTTCCTCTGATTAGTAGAAACAAATACATTTATTTAAATTATTGGTTATGTTGAAATTGTAGCCTGGTATGTTCCATGGAAATCTGAGTTATTTTGTGTAAAGCCAGCAGTAATGTCAGGTGATCAAATGCAACATAATAAACCCATGGTATTTACCTGGTTTAAAAGACAAACATATTTATTTAAACACATATAAAAACTTGGGCTTTCTATTTGCCTCTGAAATGCAAAATCAGCTGGGATATTCAAGATATCTGTACAATGAATAACAGTGCATGCAATTCACTAGCCAACTGAATACCTTTGGATTAGTTTGGCATGCCTCCAGGTTATGAACTCAGGAATGAAAATGGTTTAATTAGTATGAGCTAAGAAATCTTTCTAATGTATAATCTGAAAGAACTGCAGCATGTCTTCATGTTTAATTTTTCCTCTCCTTGCAGCAAATGGCAGTGAGGTTCACATTAGCAATGTGCGCTATGAAGATACAGGAGCATATACTTGTATTGCAAAGAATGAAGCAGGGGTGGATGAAGACATTTCTTCTCTTTTTATAGAAGATTCTGCTCGCAAGACCCGTAAGTGTGATGAGAAGAATAAAAAAACATGTTGGCATTAGAAATTATGAAACATTAAATAAAATAAGTATGTGTAGGTAACTTAATTAAAAAAAAAAAAAATTAAATAATTACATCCAAGAGCCACCAAAAGCATTGCGCATCATTTGAAGTTTATTTAGAAGTCAAATAGTACCTCTAATTCATTCTGTGAATTGGCATATTTTTCACATTGCTGTTAAAATTTGGAGTTTCCTCATGATAGATTTGTTTCATATGAAGGGACTATTAAGTTGAAAAGGAACCAGATTCCTAAATAAGGCAAAGCAGTGTCATTTGTGGGGTTAATGTGAGTGTGGGAGGAAGACCTTTTCCAGTCTTTCTTCCTGTATGTTCTTGACCAAGTCAAACTTGGTCCTCATAACATGAGTGTTGTCACAGGAGCTTATCTGTCCTGCTAACATTCAGCAGGTCCAGATCTGTTCTAGCCTGCCAGTACTTTTCTTGTGCCCAGATAACTGTGGCTCTCCAGAACCACAGAGTAGCAATGATTATATTCACTCGCTAAGATGGGAGTTCACTGTGCTGAAGAAATCTCTACCACTATTGAAAAGTAGCTTTCTTTATCCACTGTTGAATGCTGCTGGGGCGTATAAAACCTATTTACCTGTTACTTATCTGCCTTGTTACTTACCTCTTTCCCCTTCCCTTTCTCTCCTTTGCTTAGAAAAATCCACTCTTGGGTTTACACTTCACTGACCTATTTTTGCTTTATTTATTTATTTATTTATTCTTTTTTAATCTTTTATTTTAATGAATGCTACATATTAATTAGCAAACCTCTAGTAAACATATAGTTAATTTACTAGTGAGTCATTGCATTAATTTAAGGCATTCCTATCTATGTTGAAGCTTATTCACTTGTGACGAATACTTGACAGAAGATAATAGAGACAAAATTAGTAGCACTGCAAATCTGCTTGACACTTCCCGTTGTAAGATACCGAATTTCCTTATATATGGTTTTATTAAGCTTTAAATGTTTCAGAGGAAATATTCCATGCAAGAAAATTTTATAATTCAAATGTTAATATCTTTACTTAATTGCTTTCAGGAACGGTAATTATAACTGTCATTTCAGAAGTTGTTTCTTGTAAGTGCTGCGAAAACGACTGCTCAGATATATCTGAAAAAGGTAGCTGAGGATAAATAAGCTGACTGATCATGCTGACTCTCTAGTAATCTGGTGATAGGAAGTAGCTTGGTTATCTCCACTTGTCTTTTGCAGTCTGTGAAAAATGCCAAGAAATTTGCCAAATTACAAAAGCTTGACAAATTAGAATTTGTTTATGCTTGGTTAAGACTTGTTTGGCCTTAACAACAAAGCATTTATATCCATCTGTCCAGTTTCCAAATATTTTAGTTACATAATTGTTGTCCTCTGAAGACCTACCTCATCTGCACTGGTTATGCATCAATAGCCACACCTAGGGAAAATACTGTTTTCAGGTTACAGAGGCATCTAATGCATGTGTGCAATATAAACAGGAAAAAAAATAGCAGAATGAATGGCAAACCTGCACTGACCCATGGAAAGTGTGATATATATAACAGATATATACATATATATATATATGTATATGTATATATATATATATATATACACACACACACACACACCATAATGTAGAGTGTAACTTAGGGCTGCCAGGTCATTTATTATTTTAAACTTTCCTCTTTGGAAATTCATATTCCAGTTCCCAAGAAAAGTAAATATATTTTAACAGTAATCACCAAGATGCTAATTTGAGGTTGAAGTGAATGGAAAATACTGTGAAAGTGCTTTGTCAAACGGATCTGTTCAGTAGATGCCAGAACAGGACACTGAATCATTATTTTTGCCCCACATTGGTAAAACTGATGGCGGATGACGGTCCTGAGAGTACTTTGGCCTCTTCTTAGTAAAATGTGCACTAAATTAAAACTTCTGAAAATATGCTTTCATTTTGGCATTTTTTGAAGTGACAAGAATTAAATTATTTTCTTCAAAATACTTTAACTTCAGCATTTTTTATCCAGTTAACTCATTCTGTTGCTCAAATTTGATATTCTTGACATCTGTGTCTAAATAAGTTTGCACTTTTTACTAGATTGGTGAAGATGTAATTGAAATTTTTAGCTTTTTTACCTGTGTGAACATCTTTTATAAGTACTGGTGATAAATGTCTGGTGCTGTCTTTTGTAAGACCCTGTTTAATTCCTCTGATTTTAACCATTTAGATTGAAGTATCCTGTTATTGCTGTCCCATCTCAAGCAACAGCTTATTTTGTTGTTTTAAATTTTAAATGTTTCTTCCACCACACTACAGACACTTCTGAAACAGATGTTAAGAAGAAAATACGATTTTATTCATGTTTAAAATAGTATAATTATATTACTTTTTTACTGTACAGTCTGGGACTTCATATTGGTAGTTTGTGCAGTAAGATTATAATTAGCAAATACTACAATGAAAATAATGATTTCTCCAGTGTTTGACACAGTGAAAATTGCCAAGTAACCAGCAATTAATATAATGAGTGAACAATTCTTGGGAGTTTGGTAGAGTTCTAAAGATGCCATTTGAACTCAATAGACACAGGCTTTAGGACTACCAGGGTAGTGAGATTCTCAGTGAAATTGCTTTTTGTTTGCTCCATGGGTTTTTGTGGATTTGCAAGTGAGGGTAGCTTTTTTATTGTGCTTTTGGCATTCCTTTCCTTGACTGGTCCTCCCAAGTAGCATCTTGAAAGATAGTTAAGGAGGAATAAGATGGAATAAAATTGAACTGAAACAGCTCTGGGTAAGGGAGCAATGGATGAGGCCAATAATACGAGGAAGGAAGTGATGAGGGTGGGAGGCAAGATGGACAACTGGCAGCAGCAGGTGGAAGAGGAGAGGTTCATAAGAGCACTGAAACACTGAAGGAGAAAGAATGATCAGAGCACAGGGGCAAAATGACCTCTGAAAAGCTACATAATTATCCTCTGTAAGATGTGGGGTGCATCCAGGCGTATCCAGTATCTTTCATGTCATGTCATTAATTTTCTGTGATCACACAGTGACAGCATCCGTTTTATACAGCTGCTCCTTTTTTTTAATCCACGTGGAGAAAAACACTACATCTGATACCACTTAAAATAAACAAGAGAGTTGTATGAAAATATTGAACTTTCCACTGTTGTGGTAATTGGAACATTTTATTTAACATACCTTTTAAAGTAAGACAGCATATTGGACTATAAATTTATATTAAAAGGAAATTGCAATAGTGAAAAAAAATCAAAAGAATGACTGTAGGTAGAAATAGTTTGTAGTGTGAGATAATTCTGATAGTATTTATATATCTAGTTCTTCATGTATCGTTCTGACCATTTCTGACAAAAGGAAGTTGTTTCTTCCATCTAAGTATCAAATTAGTTGTACTTATAAAACTCTCAATAATTCTGTGATTTTGTGATTCTTCTTCAGGCTTTTAAGTATGCTGCTTCTAATATAAGACCTGCAGAAAAGAAGGGCTTCTGTATGCAAAAGTCTGTATGCTTTTTCCAACGTTTTAGAGCCAGTTGTGAGGAGTCTGTCCTCTGCAGAACCTCTGTGTAGGTGTTGGAAGGTTACTATTAGGTACCCCCAAAGCCTTCTCCTCTTGAGGCTGAACAAGCCCATTTCTCTTGTTAATTTTCTTTCTGATGTGTATGCACTTTATAACATGGTCTTTGTTCTGCCTTCTTTTTCCCAGCAGGAAAATTCCCTGCCTGAGAATTTTTAGATTTTGTAATCCGTTGAAAAAGCTATATATTCATCTGAAAAAGTTTAGCCTTAAACTGAAAGTAAATGTTTCATGAAAAATGCCCTACTGTAACTGGAAATTACTTACGATCATTAAGATATTTTTTTAAATTGTAAAACATTTTTTTTTCTTTTCCCACTAGATGTTAATCTTTTCAGTGTTAATTAGTATCTTAGACTCACAAATAAAACAAAAATCCTAATTACTTATGTGTCTCTTTTGCCGTCTTCGGGATTTTTACCTTTTCAGAATTTTAATTCTAAAGTATCATGACTTTGGCAGTCAACAAGAGCCATACAGTATGTGCAGTGAGTAGATCTGTACATCCTACCTCTATATTTGTGTCTAAAATACTTCTGTTTAATTCTGTTTAATATTTCTGTTTAATTAAACAGCGGTGCTGCTTAATTCTCGAGAGACTAGAAATTCTTAGTGCTGTGAATTCCTTTTTCCCTCAAATTTGCAGTTAAAGCCATCAAGAATGAAACTGCTGGTCTGGGTGATAGCTGGATAACCCCTGTGGTGACAGGTAAAAAAATTTGGGGATTAACAACCTGGTCTAAATCTCATTGAAGACAGCAGAGTCTCCCTTACTGTCATGCTTCTCTAATAATACCCAAGAGAACTCAGCTTTATTGCAAGGAGTCTCTGGCATTATCACATTTGTAATACAAGTAGCTAAAATCTGATTTTAGTTCCATTCCAGTGCAGTTTGATTTTTCAGTACAAATATTTCATGGATTCATAGGTTTAAGCATGTTAGAACCATTTCCTCTAACTGTATTCAATCTTCTGCAAGATGTTAGATTGCATCCTGTTCTGCCTGAATACAGATCTAATGCTTTGTTTGCCTGAAGTGTATCCTCCCAGAAATACATCTGCCTGAGTTAGAGACACAAAGGGTCAGAGAATCCCTCATTTCGCTTGGTATTTTGGTTTTACTAATATAGAATAATGTTTAGTTTCCATTTTAAAGTCATTTTTCCCTTCAGTTTCCTCCTTTGATTCTCATTTTTTTTCCTACTAAATTGACCTCTCAGGAGTTCTTTTTCTATGAATAAAGCATCTTAAAATATTGTTTACTTTCTGCCATACAAACTAAGCAGAAGTTTCTCACCCAGAGGAGTCCTTTTGCCTTGAGCGTTGTAATTGATTTTGTTACATTTTTCTTAAAAAATGAGAACTGCTCTTTGCAGATGCAAATGTATTATTTGTTTCTTTAATATTCTGGAGAGAGAAATCCATATTTTGTAATATTTTGTTTTCACATGCACTGGTCATATATCCACTGGTATTGGCAGTGGAAATGTATTTTATATGTTTATTTACCCTGTACCCTGTATTCTATCAGGCCTCACTTTCCAAGTCCTGCTCCTTCCCATCTCTCCTGGTGTTCCTAGTGTAAACAGTCTGCATTGCTTTTCCATAGATATGTAAATTTTTATTAGTCTATATCAAAATTAAATGTATTTTAAAGATATATTTGACAAAGTAATTCCAACAACTTTTTGAAACTCTATTATTTATCATACAGGTAATTCACAGACTTTTTAGGAAATTATTTTATGCTTTTTTACACATCATTGATAAAAATGGTTAAGACAAGACTCACCATTCCTCTAAACATTCAAGCACTGTATTTTTCACTTTTTAATAATGATTTAACAAAACTGCTTTTTCAGATTAATTAGTTTGGCAGTTTTTAATTCAATTAACATGTACTTTACTACTATTGTATAAATAATATTTGATCAAAATATTCTGAGGTAAAGGTCTAGCAAGATTTTGATTATATCTATATGATTTTTTAGCAAACTTAAAACTGCATCAAAGAATATAAATCAGTTTTGTTTGAGAAGACCTGTTTTCCCTTAGATCATGTGAGTTGATTAAATGCTCATACTTTGATTTCTTACTGAATTGAACTCTGTGCAACTGTTGTCTGTTCTTATGTCTGGGACATATATCCCAGTCTAACTTGCCTGCTGCTACTTGAGCTGTTAAGTTTCAGCAAGAATGGGAGGTAGTAGAAGCAAATGTAGTACTTCTCCTCTCAAACTATGATCTATTCTGAAATTTATTGAAAAGTAATAACACTAGACCAAACATCTGAAACAGCTTTCAGTAAGTGTTTTTATGTAATTCATTTGAACGTAATTATTTTAAATGTATTTCTTGACTTCACCTGATTTTTCCTCTTTGTTGCTTTGTTCCTTTGTAAGGTAGAAAATATTAATCCAGCCTCTCTTTTAGGTTATTACCCTGCTTCTGTGCAAATACATGGTAAAAATTTTTATAAAGGAATGTTGTCAGTGGAACATTAAAAAAAATACGGTTCTTAACATTACAATTTAAACCTTGAGTAGTTATGGTATTTCATTGATTTCCTTCTACCTCTAGCAGCCATTTGTGATGATTTCCAGGGCCTTTGCTGTTTCATTGGTGTTAAAGAAAAAAACAGGCTGCTGGAGTGTCCTCTGTTAGTACAAAAATGGGAAATTAATATAACTAGGAATACTTCTTTTCTTAAGTACTGCTATTTCTTTTTTTTCATAAACAAAATCTTTATTCTAGCAGCCCAGTATTTCTGCAGGTAAAGGTGCCTTTTCATTTTCTAGCTTGCAGTACATGCAGGTAGATTTTTAAGGAACTCTAAAATCTTTAATGAATGGGTGCCTTTCTCCATAGTAGTTTGTTTAGCAGCAATTAAAGCACGAGCACACGAATTGCTGGCTTCACAGCAGATTTATGTTTATGGCTACGTTTGATAATTGAAAACAAAGATTTGAATCAACTCAAATCCTTGAAGCCAAAAGGCAAACCAAAATCATCAGCTTGCTGTTGTTGAAACACCGAAGAATTTAAATATGGAATGAAGATGATGTGATAGTGCATCTTGACCATATACTTATGAGCAGGTTGAGTAGACAAGATGTTCCTGACTTTTTTGTTGATACTAAGTACAACAGTGATGACAAACAGAGGAAGAAATAGCATCTTCCATCTATGGGATTTATTTATTTATCTTAGTTACATTCAGAACGAGTGGGATTTTTCTGGATTTCAATTTTTAGTCAGAGTAACGTTAGCGGAATTTAGAACACAATTCATAGCTAAGGAGTATAAATAAACCGAGCTTAAAAAAGACAGGAAAAAAATTATACCAGCATAGGAATACTTTGTTGGAATAATGGAATAGAGTATATCAGTGTAATATACAGACCTAAAGAAGAAAACCTGATGCTTCAGGAAACAGAAAAATAATAAGATTGATTTTCAAAGATAAGGGGTGATTTTCAGATACTTAAAATTCCTCACTACATATTCACCACATATTTTGAAGTAAAATAACTTTTAAAATCAATTTAATTTAATTTTAATTTAAATTAACGTAATTGTTTTCTTTCTCAATGGCTTTGACAGGTACATCATTTCTGCCTTGGTTTCTTCTCAGTTTCAATTTAACATAATCCTATCAAACTAGAGTCAGAGATCATAAAAATGTGCTATTCCCTTTAAAGCTAAACAGTTTTGTGTGTTTGTTGTTGTTTAGTATATTTTCTGTTTTTTACAATATTTTAATTTCTTCTAATATATTTTAAAACTTCATTTTATAAAATGCAGCTTAGTTTGCCGTTAATTGATATGACTACTTAAGTATTTCTCTAATTTTTATGTAGACATGCAAATGCACCTTGTAGAAACAACTGTCATGATAGAAATTTAACTAGTAATACTTTTCAAGTATTTTCAGGAGTTTGACAGTACTTGATGGTATTTCAGTATTTAGTAGCTTTTACTCTTGGTCATCAATCACAGACTCTTGCATTAGTCACTTCATCGACTACAACATCATCACATATTGCAAAGCAACTTCTCCTACGGATGATTTCAGGTCATCACACAAAGGAGGGTAAAAATTACCTGCCTCATGCTCTGTGTCTTGGGGCTAAATTAAAAAAAAATATATACCTGTTCCATGCCATTAACTAGATCTGTTTTGAGCTGTGCCTTTTTTACGTAATGTCATAGTCCTATCACCTAACAAGAGATGATGTGATTCGTATGCTACTCACTTGACAGGTTTATGGCCATCATAAGCAACCAGGCATCTCCACTGTCTAGAGCTTGGAATGAGACTAAAAGCCTTTTGACTGTGATTTATGTCCTAAATTATCTCTGAAAGGCTTTATGCAACTTTAATAGAATCTTTCTGTCACATCTTATACTTAATAGTACCTATTTGCCTAATTTCGTCAGAGATAATTTATGCTGACATTTTATTTTATGGCAGAGCTAAGCAAGCTTATACTTGTTGACAGGATCATAGGCAAAGACTTTATTTCAACTTTATTTATACCTTATTTATATATCAAGCATATGATAGAAATTGAGCTTATTAACTAATTTTTTTTCCTGCTAGTGTGGACGGGATTAAATTAATGGGATATGGGAAAGGATATCAGCATGATTCATTATAAACTTTTACAGGAAAAAGTTTTAAAAAAAACAAGCGAATGTGGTCATACGTATCCAAAAGTTAAGTGCTTCATGTGACTTTGAACTGCTGAATAACTGTTTAATATTGATAAAAATAGATATCTGGGGGTTTCATTAACCTAACCTTAAATGCAATTAAAGTCCTTATGTCACATAAAAGTAGAATGGAATTTTGATAGAATTTGTATTGGCAGAATTACTTTAAAAATCGTTGAAGCAAGAAATAGGTAGCTTTGGAGAAAAAAAAAAGTTTGTTGCTTCACAAATTAAAGGTTTTTATTTATATTTATGTATAAACCAAACAAAACTGATTTTTTTATAAATAAGAATAAAATTTAAAACAAATATATGTAGAAATATTTTCATTCTTCTTGATAGTGGAAGTTGAGCAAAAACTAAACCACCTGAACGTTGACTTCACTTTTAGCACTATTATTTCTGAAAAAGAAATAGTTTGTGGGGCTCAGCAACCAGATAGTAATGATGGTGTAGACTTTACTCTGTAATATAAGGACATGCATTTATACATTAGAGTAAAAAGAGTAAGATAATGGTTACGTTCTCTTTATGATTTGCATATGATTAACCGGAACAGTTGCCAGTGGTAGTGCCTATCAGTGAGATAAGCAGACAGCATCTGTTAAGTTATGCCTTGTGTTTGAAAAATAAAATTAAAAAAAAAAAAAAAAGTTCACATAGTTGGAAGCTTAGGCATTGGCCGTTGAGCCAGAGAAGTGAATGTAATGACACTTATTACCAATGCGATAAGAAGGAGTAGGATACAGAATTTATTGGGAAAGTGACATTGTAGCACCCTGTTACTCAGTTAGTGACAGAAATATCATGGATTTTTGCAGTTGTATCCATTCAAAGGGGACAAAAGTCTGTACTGCTATTACAATCTGCTGCAGAATTTTGTGAAACACTGAGGGCATGGTTTGCTGAAAAATGTGCAACCTGTTACCATTCAGCCAACACAGAAAATGAATAATGAAAATGAAGAGTAGGCTTTCAGATGTTATGTTAGCTGCTCATAATCAAAGAATGGGTCTGTGCACAAAAGCATGCAATAGCTATGTAAGGACCACGAAGAGTGATTTTTTTATGGAGCTGTAAATGGGCTTAGAAACAAAAAAGAAAGAAATTGTCTTTCAAGAAAACAAGGATTCACCCCTGTTCTGCACTGGGTCAGCTGGGGGAGAGAGAGGAAGGGGTTCTTTTTGTGTATTAATGTAAAAGGCCCAACAACAAACACTGTAATAAAATAGCTGTTCTAATAAAACAGAATGAAAAGAGAAATATAGATAAAAAATAGATCTTGAGTTGCTTCAGATGCTGGGCACCCTGCATTCAGGAATCAGATGAACTCTGGATGGATTTTCCCATGGCACACTGCACAGATACTGTCTGGGCAGAGGCTCCCTCTACCTCCCATACTGTGGTGTCTTTTATTTGGTGTAACAATCAAAACCATGAATCTTCTGACAAGCTGCAATCTTATCACTTTTATAACATTCACCAGTATGCAGCACAGGCTATTGCAAGCATTCCAGCACTAACTCTTTGAATACAGTGTCTTCTGCAAGGCTCCCAGCACATATTGTTTAATAACTGTATGTTGTCTGAATAGCCTTCTTTTTATACATCAGGAAAGTAGGGCACAACAGATGGTGGTAGTCTGTCTTTAAACCAGAAATTTTCAGGAAGATGTATCAATAATAATGTATTTTTACATGTTGAGGTTTGTGTGAAAATAGAGTACAGGATGTAGCTGAAGGTATTTGCTTAATCAAAAAGGAAGTCAAACAAAATGTTCCTTATCATACTTTCTAGCATTGCAGTCTTTGTTTCAAGAGTGGACATCTTTCTTGAATACAAGTTTTTGGACTGATTAAAACAATGTGAAATTTGTTGATTTGTATTATATAAAGTGATAGCTGTTACAAGAGTGCAATATGAAGTAATAAATATAATGTTGCATTTTTCTTCAAACTGCTTTGTTAATTTTAAAATTAAGAAGTATGGGGCTTTTGAAGCAGTATTTTATTTCCCACAAGTTAATGTGTTCATTATTTAACATATTAATAATGTGATGTAACTCTGTGTAGTTCCTCAAAGTTGAATAATTGTAATTACTTTAAATTTTTTTCCTATGTCACCCTTAGAAAAAAGTAGAACTTTATGGCTAAATTTACAGGACCTAAAGAGCCATATATTACCTGATTCTGTCCTCACAATATGAAGAGAAAACTAGTTTTACAGAAAGTCCTCCGGGTTTTCCTGGGGAAATTAATTATCTTTATTACAGGAAAAAAAAAAAAAAAAAAAAGACTATATAGGATGACATGGGCAAACACAGAAGTGTCATCTGAATACAGAGCCACTGTCTGGGTATGCAGGGGTAAAGTTGAAAGTTCCAAAACCTAATTGGAGCTCAATCTGGTAAGGAACATAAAGGGCAAAAAGAAGGTTTCCTTCACATCAGAATTTACTGGTGCAACTGGCCCCAGGAATGTGAAAGAAGTGGGAAAGTCTGAAAAGGAAATCTTCTTTTGGCAAGGAGGCCTTACCTGTGGTGGATAGGATGAGATTAGAGTTCAGTTTAACACACTGGACATTAAGATGTCAAAGAACCTGGATAGGATGCACCCAAAAATGCTGGGCAAGCTGGCTCATGGCGTTGTGAGGTCACTCTTGGTAATCATTGAAGGATCATTGTGATCATGGGGGGTTTCTGCAGGCTGGTAGAAAGTCTGCATCACTCCTCACGAAGGAGAATCAAAGACATGGTAAACCCATTAGCATCACTTTGATCCCTAGGAAGGAGTTAGGGAAAATAATCCTCAATATCATTCCCAAAAATATGAAGGACAGAACATGTTAAAGACAAGTCAACATGGATGAGGAAAAAAATCCTGGTCAACCTGACAGCCTTCTGCTATCAGGTGACTGGCAGAGTGGATGAAGGGTGGAACAGATGTAGTTTGTCTTGTCCTTAGAATTGCTTTGGACAATGTCTCCCCTGATGCCCTCAAAGACAAAGTGCTGCAGTTCAGGCTAGATGAGCAGGTGGTGAATTGAACTGCAAAACTGAACTGCCAGACCCACTGTCCCTTAAAAGTACCAGTGAACAATTTAACACTTAGGCAAAGGGAAACAAACAAAGGCACCTTAGCATTCCCTCTTTGAGGTTGTCAGCTTTTATGCAGCAAGTCTTGACTGCATAGTTCCTTGACTGCAAAGTAGGTGCTATATATGGTAGATGGAAAGAAATACTATATTATACCAATTTCTTTTCCTTTTGGTCATGGAATAACTAGGAAAACATCAGTTGCTTTCATCCTCTTTCATCCCTGCTTTCATTTCTCTCTTAAATGTTTTTGGGTTTTGTTTTTTTTTTTTTTTTTTACAAATCAACGCTTTTTTCTTCTTGTCTAGACTAAAACAATTGAAGTTCTCTGAAACCTTTTGGTCCATTCTCTCTGCAGTTGCATTAATGATGATCTATTGAATATATCTTTATTTAAAAATGAATTAATGTCAACAAAACATTAAAATAATATTCCATCTCATTATTGCAACTTATGGTGAGAGGTCTAGTTTAGGAGAATAATCAAATACTTTAAACATAATGGCCAAACGTTACTTAGAAGGCACATAAATATGCTGTTCATGTCTGCCACTGAAATATCCAGTAAACCGAATCCATTTTATTCTGCCAGCACTAGATAGAAATCTGAGTCATCCTGGTGGTAGCAATTTAGTCATGAAGAAGTTTTCATTCAGAGCACCTGGCTGTCTGGAGGACGTGTACTCAGCCAAGACTTCCTTCAAACCAGTCGCTTCTGAAATAAGTAACCTTAAATCAGAAAAGCAAGTATAAAGGAAGATGCTTGATAAATAATTTTAAAACACTTTGACACCATTTTGACCCTAGCAGCAGTTCAACAGCAATTTTTCCTCCTTCTGTGAAGCTGTACAACTCAGCCTGCATAAGTGGGGAGGTGGTGCACTCCATTAATCTTGACTTTGCAGTTCATTTGATTCTAACAGTTCAAATACTAAAGGAAAGTCAAGAATGATATTTGGAAATTATGCACACATAGTAGTCCAAGGAATTAAGCTGGATTTTTTTTTTTTTAATTTTTAAAAATTTTTAATTTAAAGATGATAAATCCCACACTGGGCATGTTTGAAAGCTGCACTGATTTTCTGTGTTGAGCAAGGGAAACTGTTTTTTTTTCCTAGTATTCAATATCACTTCTTCAGCAATATTACTGCTACTTTCCAATTCTATGGGGATCTTACATTTATACACTTCAAAGCACTGAAGGTAAGATGTAACCATCACCCTCATTTTGTCAAGGGATAACTGAATGACACAGTTAGGTACTGTGTCTAAGGTCATAGGAGGTAGTTCTGCTGAGAGAATTTGTGGGGAAAAAAAACAGGAGAGAAAACCGAGGAGAGGGAGAGGAAAAAAATAATCACAGTAGCTCAGTTAACCTAAGCCCCTGAATCATGATCTTCTGAGGAAGTAGTTTGACACTTTTTCCAAGGACCTTTCTGTGTATTTGGGGCTCTGTATATTCTTAAAGAGCACAAGAGCAAGAGAGAATGCTGCCCTGCAGGAGGCAAAAAGCTTATCTTGGTCCTGTCTTTAGCAGAGATCAGAAAAAGATGCTTGGGAAAATCATAGTATCCAGGACTTCTCAGGACTGATAGTTATTCCTTTTCCTAACCTCAACCTTGAACAGTAAGCAGTCGAGGGACCTTTTTGTACCAACATGATTTTTAATAATGTCTTAGATCACTTTTTCCAAAGTTGTTTTGTTTTGCTTTTCTAAAGTATATTAATGTTTTTGGCTTTTGCAACTTCATGTTTCAATGAACATCACAATTTCAGAATCTCCATGTGTAATATGTGTGTGTTCTCTAGGTTGTATCCCTTTCCTTTACATTTTTCTGTTTCTTAAGGTCATTACTTTATAAAACACTTTGGTTTTCTGTGATGATGTTTTAAACAATTTATTCCATTGCATGCTGTGCTCTAAATATTTAAAATTTGCAAAATTATGTTTGCTTTATTTTTATTGTCCCCAGGCAGAAATAGCAATATTAGGTTAATTATGTTTCATTGATCTCAAGGGTCTAAAAATGCAATTGTAAACAAGATGGCCTAATACAACTTATTTATTCATGGAAAAAACAACTTTAAAACTTAGTTTTTACAATGTACAACAAGACAAACTTCCCAACTTGGTCTTCCAAAGATAATGGCAAACATATATCATAACAACTTCTGTATGGTTGTGTTACAACTGAGACAATAATTTTGGGTTTGGATGTTCCTCTCACAACTATGTCCTGAAATAAATCTCTTCAAAGTCTGTTGCTTAAAAGAAATGATGAAAATCAGCCAAAATATTATCACCTGTAACTAATATACATAATTTATGTGTATGCAAACTCCACATGCTTTTAGTACTGGATTATGAAACACAGGATGGATAAAGACTAATGGAGTTTAATGGGGAGGGAGCATAACAGGGAAGATGGGGTTTACCCTAACCCCAGTAACTATCATGGCTAATCACAAATTTGTCACATGAAGAAGAGAACTTTATTTAATTTTATTGTTATTTCACTGTTTCCACCAGTTTCTCTGTAGAAGTATTTTAGTTAGAGGTTAAAGTACTGGAATTATTTCAGAATTGATGTATCATATTTGTTTTTCTTGTTCATTTGTATTTATTGCTCTTTTTCTCTCTTACATGCTGCAGTTGCAAACATATTGTGGCGAGAGCAAGGTATTAATACAGATGGCTTTTTTCATATTTTCTATATTATATGAAATGTTCCTCTATTGTTCCTTCTGTATGGTTTGGGGTTTCTTTGTTCATACACTATAGCTCCAGTAATTACCTTCCCCCTTCCACCGTTTGAGGGATTTGCTTTAAGGAAAAAACATAGTGAAAAATAATCCTTTAAATGCTTGTGGTTTTGTGAACTGCTTTGTCTTTAATTACTCAAAGGGATACAAGAAGCTCAGCTTTAAAATATAGACCTTTAACTTTTGTTTGTTTGCTGACATGGTAAAGCCTCCAACCAATCAGCCTATATGCTGTTGTGATTGAGCTCGTGTATCATTCTTATTTGACAAAATTTTAATCTTAAACATTTTAAGTAAAATAGAGATACCTATTGTTGCTTACTGACACAAAGCATTTTCATCTTAGAAAGGGTTGCAAAGAGGAATGGGGGTTTGTGATTTGTAACCATGACTGGAGGATAAATATAAACACAGTATCAGTTGTTAATAGCATAACTACATATTTTACTGACAAAGATAGGTATTAATTTTCATATATCTGAGAGATAATCTAATAAAGGTTTTAATAGAAAAACATCATTATCAAAGTTGTAACTTAGAAATTCATGAATTTCAAGAATAGGAAATGTTTTGGTAATTTCCATTGGAAGATTTCTAATACTGTAAATATAATACTGATCCAGGCTTTGCTCTAAATTCATGCTGAGAATGGTATTTCCACATGTTTCTTAAAGATTTATTTTTCATTTATTTAAAGATTAAAAATTTGGTATTTCTTTTGCCTAATTATGTATTAACCTTTGACGTTTTCCAGAGTGTGTGAGTATAGTATAGTGTATAGTATAACCAGCTAGTTTTGGGTTTTTTTTCCTGTTTTACTAGTTGCTAAGCTGGTATGAATAATAAGTTCCTTGATTATAGTGGATCTTAGCTGTAATATTCCCGCTTTATTGGCCTTGCAGAATACAAATGATGTCTTCAGAGTGTCATACAATTCCACTGTTAACAACTGAACTGATTCACAAAAAGATCCTAACAGCAGTGTTTTCATATATGTGGTATTTTCACCTTGCTTATTAGGATTGAATCAATTGTTTTATCTTGAATAAAACTGAAAACCCTCTTAATTTTTTAGAGGATTGTCTTTTCAGGTCAAGTCCTGTGTTGATTTCAGGGGTAAGAGAAACTGAGGCAAACTTTAAGTTCTCTAACAACGAAGATCAGTTTAAAATAGTAGCTTACCAAAGTGTTTTTGATAGAGACATCTAAATTTCTCTGTGACAATTGTGGCACTAAACGTCTGTTTAGATCTGATCTATGGATCAGAAAATCTGGAAAGGCTTTTGCAAATACATTAATTTTTATTATGATAATAATGCAATATCTACATACACCTATATATATCCACAAAGTAATCTATATCCAAAAAACACTATATCCAAAAATCCAAAACCACTATGATTTTTTCAAATCAGTGTTAGCCAGCTTTAAATATAGATTCAGTCTAAATGAAGCGAATACATTTGCATTTCTTATGGTTGCTTCTGGCATTGTATGATAGATGTGCTAGATTGTTTTTGGTTTAGTGAGGGAAGGGTTGCAAAATTAGGTAAGATGTCTTTAGAGGAATGTCTCCTGTGGTTGTAAAGAAGCAGCTTAGCTAAGGGATTAGATATTTGTACAAATATATGTAGACACATGCTCTAAGAAAGGCTTTCTGGGTCAGAATCACTTGAAATGGATGAGGGATGTTCCTTCATCCAGTGGATGAAATGGATGTTCCTTATATGAACAGACTTCCCTAACTCATTATTAAAATGGAAGTTTAGTAAATTGCTTACTGTGTTTCCTTCACTAATTTTGAATTAATAGTTTTATTTTGTGAACGTTACTATGCAGACATTGGAAATAAAGCCTTAAAAGTTGGGGCTGGGTTATTTACATTAATATAATCAAGAGCACATTGGAAAGCCTGCTTGGAATATTGGGAGCTGAGGAGGACATTTTAGGAGTCTGTATATCAAATATTTGTACCACTTGGGGCTATTAACTGATTTACTTTCTCACATTCTGCTATTACTTATCCTGCTAGTAAGTGTAATATACTGTAGTCAATGAGACCAGGGAGAAGGGAAGACCTTGTTTTGTCCTCAGCCAGCAAGATAGCATAAGCCAGTTGCTCAGCTACACTGTGCTCACTGGAAGGGGCAGCCTAACCTCTGTCAGGCTTATCTACAAATTCCAGCTGTTCTTCCAGGATGCAGTGTGAGATATTATTTAAAGCAAGACCTTGACATGTTACCTTACATAAGCTGTATGATTGACCTGCAAAGGCATACAGAAATATCCTATTGTCCAGAGTGGGCATTTTGCCCTTACTGCACATTGTGATCAGAACAGACAATTGGTAAGTTTTTCTTGGATCTGACCCTGTTTCTATGCTACACAACACACAGCATAGACAAACTCTTGTCCCACTTTTTGGTTACCTATCAATAGATAGATTTGATATAATTGAGGAAAACCCTGCTTGTAGACTGTACTTTCTTTTTGGGAAAACTCGCCCACAAGTGAGAAATTATTCCAGAAGATTTCACAAAGATAACAGATCTTGTTCTGGGCATGGCCTGACAACCTTGTGCATATTACTGTCTATTTATTTTACTGTATTAGCTGTGTGATTCCTAAATGGTGACTGTGAACTTTAATGTATGTGTGTACATACATACATCTATACACAAACACACACTTTCCTCCCCCCCTTAATGTTCTCATTGTTTTATATTAACATGTTCTCCCTGTATTATCATAGTTTTTTCTTCAGAGTTTTAGAATAAGCAGCAGTTCAGATGGAAATTGTTTTTCCTGGGTTTTATTCCCCTGTGTTCCTAGACCAAATACTGTCATGACAAGTGGAAGCTTAGGACTTGTACCCAGGATATATGCACATTTTTATTGATGTAGCTCACAGCTTAGCTGTCAGAGGTGATTATAAGGGTTATTTTATGAGTACTGTAATTCTTTTAAATCTAATTTTACAAACATGAACTGGTCAATGATTGTAGAATCCACATAACAAATTAACAACTGCTGGCACATGGTGAACTAAGGAAAATTTCCTTTTTTGTGGTCATGAGTGTTATGAGACCTAATGCTAGAGATCTGGTTCCCACCTTCTCCACAAAACATTGTCATGCCTCTCATTCAGAAATATTGCAGTAGAAAGATTAAATAGTTCTATAAAGATTTGTGGTCCTTCAAACTTGGAATGAATATCTGCCCAACTCTGTCTTTCCAATAAAATACAATAGAGAATATTTTCTTTTCTGACTGTATTAAATGTCAAATAAGGCTTTAATAATAAAAATTCAGAACTTCTCTTTCAGTGTTATATAGAAATTACTTTAACCCTTCCACCCCTCAGAAAAAGAAAAGTAAAAATACATGGAGAATTTATATTACTTTGATTTTGATGTAAATTATTTCATAAGATCACTTTTGTTACAGAAGCTGTCAAACTACATATTTCTAGATCTCTGTTCACAAACACCATCTTGCCAATGTAGAAAACTGTGTGAAGCTCATTCTGAGTAACCTAACAGTGTTAAGTTCTATACCAAAAGATTCCATAGGATTGTCTGTATTAGTACTGTCTGCATTAACAAATTGATCTCATACAAAACATATGATGAAGTTTTTGGTTCAAGATAAAGCTTTTCTTTTTTTGTCATTATTAGATTTTTATATATTTCAATATGTTTTTGTTCCTAAGGTCTGGGAATTGGGAACATGTTTTATGTTTTTTATGAAGATGGCATCAAAGTAATACAGCCAGTGGAATGTGAATTTCAGAGACATATTAAGCCTAGTGAAAAACTCCTCGGTTTTCAGGCAAGTTATTTTTATTTAGTTTATTTGTAGTGTTTTCTTAATTGTAGTTTTCTTTAAATAAGAATTTATTATTGCTAGTTCAGTGTTTTCTGTTTGACAAGTTCTCACATGTTATTATAAAGAAGCAGCCTGTAATGGTGGACTCAAAATTTCCTTTGTTTTCCTTGCTCGAATTCAGATTTTCAATCTCTTTTAGACTGAATATTCCATTCATACTTTTGAAACCCTTTATTTTCTTTGGCTGACATTCTATTTTCTCAGTCCTTCCTTCTAACAGCTCTTTTGCTCTTTATTTCTGGTTTGTTTGTTGTTGTTGTTTTTCCTTCCCCCCAGTTAAGTGCTTCTCTGTGAATCAGGGATCGATGCTCTATTAAATACACGATCTAAACTTACTATTTTTAATGGATTCATTTTTATCTACTGGATGTTTGTCTGTATTAAACTGTCAGCTATCATGAGGCAAGTCCCTGTTCTGATAAACACTCCTATAGCTCCACTGAAGTTAGAAGAAATGATTGATGCTTTGACTCCAGCTTACAATTCATATAAGTAGTTTCAATAACTTTATTGTTAACAGATTTATAGCTGTTTTTACTAAAACCTGTGCATTTATGGAGTAGTTTCTGTGTGTGGCATACATAAAAAAAGTAGTGTATTCTCCACTTCCATTTGTTCTTTTTTTTTTTCCTTTATTGCTTATCAAATTGCTGGCTGGCATGATGCAGCTAGCACTGCAACGTTCTCACAGGAACACTTGGTGCTAGTCACCACAAAAAGACTTATTCTATATGATCTATTACCTTTCAAAAATAATAACTTTTTCTCATTATTTGGATTTGAATCAGTGACCTTGAAATACATAATAACCCATGAGCTATATACACTTTGTTTTTTTTCCCAAGTACCTAAAGCCTACTGGAATAACAGCAGAACCATCTCAATGGGATTTGCCTCTTCAGTTATCATTACTGATGTCAAAGGCTGCTGTACTCAGCAGCAAGATTTATTTTAGTTTGAATAATTATGCTCTGAACTGCTAATCACACCTTGATTTGTGCTGCTTAAGTGAAATTAGGTTGGCACCGCCAAAAATAAGCCAAAGAGATTCTTTATGGCTGTTTAGTTCAAAAGCTGATTATTTATGAAGTGTGTTACCGTTTTATTGGCCTAAAGTGCAGCCTACTTTTAAAGTGTATTTTTATTGAAATGTAATAATCAGGATGGATAAGACATTTTTTTTTTCCTTCTTGTAGCTTTAAAATCTAAAATAGCGTAGTAATTATGTCCTCCACCCCCTTCAGGGTTGGGGAAGGAAAAAAAAAAAGAAAGACCAGGAAAGTAGGCTACTTGGTGACTTGCTTTTTAAAGTAGGTGTAAATGTCCTCTTCTGGATATCTTTGGTTTGTGGGTAGGTGTGGTACATATACGGCCAGAAACTGAGCTTTTTTACCAAAATACATATCATTTTGCCCATAAAATTCAACATTTCTACTTATTACCCTGAACACTGGAAACACCTTCCTGCACATAAGGTGGTTAATAAGTCTTTATTCTGGCATGAGAAATAATAAGTATTTGGAAAATATATCCTTTATATGAATATATGAATAGAATAATGAAATAAGCTTAGTTTTGTTCCAGAATCAGATTTTTATTAAGATCAGCATGGGATTACATAGTGGTAAGAGTTCATGCCCTAAGTTATTCATTAGTACTTCTCTTTGGCTCTGTCATATAAGTTTACTTATTAGAGAATAAGTTGGATTACTTCGTGTTATGAGGTGGCTTTACACAGCCTTCCACATCTAGAGCAGCTATACCTAATGAAATATCCATCACTCATCTCTTAACATATACCTAAAGGAAAATACCTGCTTGCTTAAGCTTCTTCCATTTCTTTTCACTTTTCTGAATTAGCTGTCCAAGTGATAAGTGAGGCCCCCGTAGACCCATTTCATTGACAGACATTTGCTAAAGTACAGGAACATTTCTAAGATCTGCAGCTCAGTTTAGGTACTAGCAGTGTTACAGAAAATGCCTGAGTATTACACAGGATACTGCAGTGTTCCTCCCCAGGTTTCCTGTTTGACTGCCAACCAAATAAATTGCCTTTAGCTGAGCTCCTGTAAAAGACTGAACTTCGTTTTTGCTATATGGCATTGCATTGTGTTGTGAACAAATGTGGCAATAGTTACAGAAGTATATATTTAGGTATGCTAATTTTGTTAAAGGTAAATACAATTTTTCAATAACTATATACCTGAGAACCCTTATCTGAATATTTAATTGCCTCTTAAGCAACTAAGCGTCAACACAGCAATCACTTCAGTGTGTGTCTTACGTGGGAATCAATTAAGATTTCATTGTGTTTATATTAAAGCAAAAACCTTAGTGTGTTACTGGATCATCATGGTTCAGAGAATATAAAGAGCCTTCTCCTTCCTAGAATGTCCTTACTCACTTGAATCTTCTAAATTAATATCTAATGAAAGTAGACTTTAATTAGACTGATAGTGACAGTTCTAAATGCATAGGGACAGAAACATTTCTGTTTTCTGATGCAGGTTATCATTAAGTTTACACCAGCATTGAGAGTTGTGTGAAACTTGTCAAATAGATTCTTAACCATGGCCCAAATACAGATCTTCAGCTTCAGTTAAATATCTTATCATTCTGAAGTGTTTGGTACACTTTCCTCACCAATAAGCAACTTGTATTTATCGTCTGCAAATTGATAATATTCAAAGCCTTTAAATTGTAAGTCATATGCAAAAGTCCTTTTACTTTCCCTTCCCAAAAAAACCCAATTAGAATAATTATTTCAGGAGGCTGGTGATAGGAAAAGAAGCCATGGAAACGTGAGTTTGGTGAGACCAATAGAAAAATCCTTTTGCTTCCAATATAACCCTGATTTCCTCTGCATTACAAGAACTAGTGTGTGGTTGGTATTGGGACCAGCATAGTTAAGGATCTTTATTGGTGACATGGACAGAGAGACTGCACCCTCAGCAAGTTTGCTGGTGAGACCAAGTTATGTGGTGTGGCTGACACACTCAAGGGAAGAGAAGCCATCCAGAGGGACCTCGACAGGCTTGAGAGGTGGGCCCACACAAACTGCATGAAGTTCAACAAGGTCAGGTGCAAGGTCCTGCACTTGTGTTAGGGCAGTTCCAAGCACATTTGCAGTCTGGGTAGGGACTGGATTGAGAACAGTCCCTAGGAGAAGGACTTAGGGGTGTTAGTTAATGAGAAGCTCAGCATGAGCTGGCCATGTGCAGCTGCAGCCCAGAATGCCAACCACATCCTGGGCTGCACCAAAGGAGAGTGGCCAGCAGGTCAAGGGACGTGATTGTCCCCACCACTTCACTTATGTGAGACCCCACTTGAAGTACTGGGTCCAGGTCTGGAGTCCCCAGTGTCAGAATGATATGGAGCTGTTGGAGAGAGCTGGGGTTGTTCAGCTTGGAGAAGGCTCCAAGCAGACCTCACAGCAGCCTTCCAGTACCTGAAAGGGGCCTAAAGAGGCCTGTGGAGGGACTTTTTACAAGGGCATGTAGGGATCAGACAAAGGGGAATGGTCTTAAAGTGAAAGAAAGTAGATTTAGGATAGACATGAAGAAGAAATTCTTTAGTGTGAAGGTGGAACACTGGAACAGGTTGCCCAGAGAAGTTTTGGCTACTCCCTCCCTGGAAGTGTTCAAGGCCAGGTCGGATGGGGCTTTGAGCATGCATTTTTAATACATGTTACTACTGTAACCTGTTCATGTTGCCTTACTTTTAGGCAGTTATGGCATCAACATTTCACTACACCGCCCAAAGAACTTGACTTAAATCTTGGTAAAACACTGAGAACCCTTGCATTAAGTGTAAGTTTATAAAGACAGAATTTGCACGTATAAATCTACAAGTCCATGTTTTCTCTTGATAATTTCTTGCCCCATACTACCTTGAAAAGCTTTCTGTAAGAATTTATTTTCCTCCATCTGCTGACTTGTTACAGTGCAAATCACTTCTTGATTAAAAAATTCTAGAGGAAATAAAAACAATGACATAAATTAATGTTTTATCAGATGTTAGCATTTTTTTGAGAGACTAAATCAGAAAAAAGTAAAGTGCTCAGATTTTAATTAGAAGAAGAAAATGGTGGGTTTGTACCTATTTTTTAAGGAGAAATTATTTTAACCCATTACCCATCCACTGGGGAAATTAATATAGAGCCTCAGAATTACTGCCTGTGATGTAAAAGAAATAAAAAGTGTCTAATTAGATACATCTTAACCTTACAAAAGCAAGATTTCAGTTCCATTTATTGAAGCTGTTTCTGGGGCACCTAGATAAATGTGGGGTTTAATAACTAGAGAAATAACTGCACAAACCTATTCATGACAGGGAACTCTGTCTTGAAGGGGAATTTTGGTGCATAATTTTCAGTGTTACTTTGAAGAAACATTTTTTTTTGCTTTTATTGTACTTTTTCAGGCTTTGGGGCAAACTTAGAATTGTCATTGAATTACAGAAAATTATGACAACATAAACAATACTCTAGAAACAGTAAACTGTATTTCTATATGTAGACTTTCTTTTTATTTAACATTTTTTATTTAAATCTGAGAAGGTGCCATGCTTTCTAAGTGCTGAATTTAAAGTGGAACCTGCTGTATTTCAAGGAGAGCAAGAAGGGAAAGTTTATGAATTACACATATAATAAGAATCATGCCCTGCAGTTTATAATTCAACTACATTCGTACATCTATATACATATATTAAGTAAATATTTATATTAATTTTAGCTTTACATAATACTTAGAAATTCATTTCAGTCAGTATTTTAAACTCAGATTCAGGAAATTGTTTAGGAAAGTGGCTGAACTCTAGATATAGTTACAAGTGCTAAACTTACATCTTTTCCTATTCTCCTATTCTTCCCACAATGGGAGGGATTAGTATGATTAGTATGATTAGTACAATCTATATGATGCCATGTGAGAGAAACCTAAATTCCTTTAGCAGGAATTTGTGTTATTTTTGAATAAAATGTTGAGTAGATTTAGTAGAATTCATAGCACCAACACCTGGGATAAACTGAAGTGAGCAACTGAGAGGAATGACTGAAAAGAATGACACAATATGAAGTTATTATAAATATTGGTAGATACATTATTTGAAGAGATGTTCTTCTCAAGAGGAAGAAAGAGGATTATGTAGAAAAATCTGGAAATATAGTTATCTTTTTAGATAAAACATGGTACTAAGGCAGGACATATTTAGAATAAATTTGAGATTGGTGAAACAACTTTTCAGTTGAAATGACAATGGCACAGAAGGCAAAGGACAATAGATCATTGATCTGATTATTGCCCTTTTTATGTAGACAATTCACTTCATGCAGTGAAAAGCTTCCAGCCACATTTTAAGATGAGTTCCATTTGTTACCACACCTATCATTCTTTAAACAACTTCTCCCTTTAAACTATATGGCATTATAGTCATGCAAAATAATTCTTACTCTATTTATTTCTTTATAATTTCTGCTGAACTTTCTGATTATGTGCCATCCCATGGTACCTGAGTTTAGTAACCTTTCCTTATCATTGTGATTACTGATAGACCTTTCTTCAAAGCAGTGGCTTTTGATGTCCTGTAAAGAAACTGTTAGAGCTGGAAAGTGATTATTTTTTTATTTTGGCATGAAAAGATTGAGCCCATTTTCTCAAATGTACAGAGGAAAAGCAGACATAGAATGATGATACAGAAAAGTTAGTGTTGAAATGCTTCATCTTCTTAAAAATCATTGCTTAGCACTAGCTATGTTGTTATTTTCCGTGTTATTTTTCCCCTTGTATGTTAAATGAGTTTCACACTTTGAAACAGAATTCTTGTTGAAGATCTCATCAGCTCTTGCGGTACTATCGACACTGAGGTAATTATCTTCTGACACATAATTATTTTACACAGGAACCGGTTACTATGTATCAGACAGAGCATTCTAAATTAGGAATAATCAGCAGATGTTTGCTAAAAAGAAATTATAGTTAAGATTTGGTAAATTTGCCTCTTGAGATGAAAGAAAGAAAAATTAAGAGGGAAAAGAAGAATATGGCAGGGAAAACAACCAACCATGGCACATGGTGTACATCTCCATGAAGGAATGTTTCTCAGGTCCTTGTTTTTTCATAAAGGGAATTTCAAATCTGGTAACACACTTGATCAAGTAACTTTTAATTTTGATAAAAGAAACCTTTCACTAGGAATAAATAGTTACAAATAGATATGTAGAAATACAAATGTTATATATATGACGTGGGAATATATTTATATAGAAAATTAAATAGTGAGCATGTAAACTACAGATAGTTATTTTGAGTGAGAGTGCATACTTATACACATGTATTGTGAAATATGTACATCATATATGAATTCACTGAAGTCAACAGGAATTCTAATTTTGTTTCAAATCAACCCTTTCACAGGGGAAGAAAGGGAAGGAATTAGAGTAAGAAGCCATTTGATTTGTATTGGGTTTATTTAACACTAGTGTGATGGGCCATAAGAATGTCTTACGGCAGAAGTAACCAGACTTCTTGACCTTTAAAGGAACAAATCAGTGCTCCATATGACTAAAAAAGCAGATCCCTCTAGCTGCTTTGCCCTTATGCCAGGTGACAGCTTGCACCAGACTCCTCTTCTCTTCTCTTCTCTTCTCTCTTCTCTTCTCTTCTCTTCTCTTCTCTTCTCTTCTCTTCTCTTCTCTTCTCTTCTCTTCTCTTCTCTTCTCTTCTCTTTCTCTCTTCTTTCTCTTCTCTTCTCTTCCTCTTCTTCTCTTCTCTTCTCTTCTCTTCTCTTCTCTTCTCTTCTCTTCTCTTCTCTTCTCTTCTCTTCTCTTCTCTTCTCTCTTCTCTTCTCTTCTCTTCTCTTCTCTTCTCTTCTCTTCTCTTCTCTTCTCTTCTCTTCTCTTCTCTTCTCTTCTCTTCTCTTCTCTTCTCTTCTCTTCTCTTCTCTTCTCTTCTCTTCTCTTCTCTTCTCTTCTCTTCTCTTCTCTTCTCTTCTCTTCTCTTCTCTTCTCTTCTCTTCTCTTCTCTTCTCTTCTCTTCTCTTCTCTTCTCTTCTCTTCTCTTCTCTTCTCTTCCCTTCTCTTCTCTTCCCTTCTCTTCTCTTCTCTTCTCTTCTCTTCTCTTCTCTTCTCTTCTCTTCTCTTCTCTTCTCTTCTCTTCTCTTCTCTTCTCTTCTCTTCTCTTCTCTTCTCTTCTCTTCTCTTCTCTTCTCTTCTCTTCTCTCCTCTCTCTCTCCTCTCCTCTCTCCTCTCTCCTCTCTCCTCTCTCCTCTCTCCTCTCTCCTCTCTCCTCTCTCCTCTCTCCTCTCTCCTCTCTCCTCTCTCCTCTCTCCTCTCTTCTCTTCTCCATTCATACATTATCACCTTCCCAATTTAGTATTTGCCTGCCTTATTTCTGTGTTCTCAGATGTGAGTGTAAGGCATGCCTACAACTGTCTGCCTTTGCAGATGGTGCAGGTGGGGAAGCAGCAAGATACTGCACACTAAAGGCACAATTGTGTGTCTGAGTTGTTTTTCTGTTTTTAAGGCCTCCTGGCTCTTGCTCACTTTATTGCTATGCATGTTATTGTTTCAAACAGGTTTCTTTCTCAGGACAAGAGTGTTAACAGCCTGCAAGTTTAGAAAACATCAAGAAAACTGGTGTATGGTTTCCACTAAAGCGCTTGTGAGCTGTGTAGTGCTTACAACATGCAGTTCGGCTTGCATCAGTCTGCACCCTAATGTTGCCTGTACTTTTCCCTTCCCTAATTTTTTTATAATTTTATTTTATGGATAAAAATGGAGAGAGTATATTTTGTCTTTCCTTTGCATTGTTGACTGTTTTGGCACTTAACACTTTCCCTGTATCTGTTGAATTACAGGATGAAGTTTGTCCCAAAGCAGCTGGAGATCCTGTTCAGCGGTGTGTATGGGCAACTGCTGTTAATGTAAAAGACAAGTTCATTTATGTAACTCAGCCCACACTTGACAGGGTTCTCATTGTTGATGTACAGTCTCAGAAAGTCGTGCAGGTATTTATGTCTTATTTTTCAGTGAATATCTTGTCTGGATACAATTTAAGCTTTTCCTTCACATTAACAATAAAATAAAAAAATGCAGTTAGCTTGATAGTAGACATAGTATCTAGAAAAAAGGTCATCCACTTTTGACATTTAGCAGCATTTTATGTTTAGTGACTGTTCCTGTCAATTAAATAATTGGGAGAGAGATAACATAAAAATAGGTCTTATGAATATTAATCAAGTAGTTGAGGAAATTAGTTCTTTGGCAAGCTTCTGGCTTGAGATGCTTTTCACTTGAAAATGAAGATTCATTAAAATGGAGTCTATTACAGAAATGTATCTTACCAGTTTTGATAGGAAAGGTCAGGGTGTAAGGTCTGGCTATAGAAGGTGGACAGCTTATTCAGTATGCTTTTAGAAAGAAATGAGTAGGAACATGGACTGTGCAAGACTGTGCTTAGCTAAGAGACTGTGGATTCAAATTTCTTGTCTATTACTCTCTACTGTGTAGGTAGCAGGATCAGTTTCTCAGTCTCTGGGATGCTGGAGATGATTCCTAGTCAAAATAATTGATTGGATAAAAGAGAGATTGGTCCTCTAATACAGTGATCAATGTACTGATAAAGTTTGTTGAGGACCAAGGTACAAGGCAATGCTAAAATGAATACTAGTTTTTTGACACAGTACAGTTTGTTCAGAAGAGCCTGACAAAATCACAATATAATCCAAACGTTACGTAGTCTCACTGGTATAGATTGGAAATTCAAAGTTTAGTTGTCATCATTCAAATTAAATGCTGTAACAACTGTACTCTTCTCTCTCTCTCTCTTTTTCTTTCCTTTATGTTTCTGGTGGTATCAATTATATCATTGTACTATGAGGTTAAATAGAGGATTTACACGAAAACAGATTTTAGTCTGAAATTGTTAAAGACGTGAAAAAGCATTTAGAAAACAATATCTGTAAACTCAAATGCTAAAAATGTGTTTTCTGAAGACAATACTTAGAGTCTTAAAATATTTGTGTTAACAAGTCATATGGAAAAGGCAAAATTATATTTTTTTGTTGTTGTTGTTTTCTCCCTTATTACACTTGCAATGGAAAAAAAAGTCAATCAGTTATAGTTAGGGACTGTCTTAAGCCATTTCTCTAAATATTCTTTAATATAGGGGGCACTGTTTACATTTTAACAATTTCCAGACTGTATTTTAAAGAAGAAAACACCTGCTCAAATAAAATTTTCAGAAATGCATACCTTTGTAGGAATGAATGTGGTGAAAAATTCATATTTTGAAAGTGAACAGCACTCTAATAAAAATTCTGTAAAGGTTTAAAAAACCTTAATAGAACTAACGGGGTATTTGAAGGGGCTATACATTGGGTATCCATGCTGTTTTCTGTGTAAAAAAAAAAAAAGTTGATTTTGGTTTTGCTTATTATGGTGTTTTCTCTGTCTTCTCATTCTGCTCTGTATGTTATATTTATTCCTTTCTACTATGGAAATTAACACAAAAGGTGTGTATACAGGTGCACAAATGTAGCAACTAGATTTAAGGATGATTTATTTCTATGTCACCTACATTTATCCAAATTAACACTTAAAAGAACATTCTAGAGGAGACTTAATTGAAATGTTCTGGAAACATGGATGGTCTGGTTTTAGAGATACATGTAGACCTGTTGATTTAGCCAGGCAATTGTTATTATAAAGTTAAAGCAAGTATTTGCTTTCATTTGTAAATTCTTGACAGCAAGCACTGTCACCTGCAGCTGCCCAGTATTGCTTAGCAGCACAGCGTTAACTGGGGTGACTTAGAGATGTGCTGAAGTAAAGGGACCTTGTGATTGTTCAGTCCTCACTGTGCAGCCTGGCTAGCTAGAGACAGCTCTGAAGGCCTCTTTCCAAGACCCTCAGCTCCTTTCTGCTGTTTCCTCCTATCTTGAGATCTGTATTGCCTGTGCTTGACTCCACAGCCAGTTCCTTCTGCTCCTCCTGGCAGTGTCACGGCCCAGACCCTGAACATATCTGGCACTCATTCAGCAGAACATGTATGGGTCAGACCTTCTGTCTGGGGAAGCCAAATGGAAATTTGATACACCCAAACAAATTAGCTGTCAAATATTAGAGTATTATTTCAGACAACTTATTTTCTAGCCTGTAGCAGAAAAATGTTATCAAACACAAATGACCTTTTTCAAGGGGTATCCTTCTGGTTGTCAATGAGCCAGTGAGCAACCTGGCTTGATTTTCCATTTTCAAAGGGAAAAAACAAATTCTGCTTAGATGATGATGGCCTGCAACACCTCAGGAGTACAGTTAAGTATTATCGGCAGTCTGAGCCAGCCATTAGTGCATTATCTTGAGGATCTACATCATTAGTTTAAATTAGGTTCACTTAATTAGCCAGCTGGTATTCTTCTTGACAAACTGATAAACCAGCTGTGCTTTATGGTTCTGTAATGGTGAGACTAAAAAACGATTTCCTTATTTTTTCTGCTTTAATGATGAAAACAGAAAGGCAATCCCCCCAGTTGTTTACCTCATGCAGAATGTCTCTTAATCAAATATGCTGTCCTCCCATTTTGTACATTTGAAATCTTCAGCTCTCCTCATAACAAAGTATAGAGCTCAACTGTCTAAGACATTTGTGGTTTCAATGCACAGTGCTCAAGGTTGTAGGGAAAATCCTTTGATTCTGACCACAAGTCTACTAAAAGTAGCAACTGTAATTGAAAAACATTTGAAAACAATCTTTCCAACTTCAACAGAATGCACCCATTTTAGCATAGGCAGTATTGAATGTAGCACCGTGATGTAGGCTTTATGCAGGACTGTGTAAAAATGTCTTTCAGTATATGGCTTGAGACTACTCTAAACTTTTTAGTTATTTTCCACTAAATGTTGTAGTTTTTCAACTGATATTTATAAAGTGAGAGTGATTATAAGAAAGGAAGATAAGTACTTCTTTACCTGATTTAACAGCTTTGTTTTCAGCTTCTTAATAGGTTCTGTATAATGTAATTTTGATGCCGAATGTTACAGCACATAATGAGTAAAAATAACTTTTTCAGCAGTGTAGTTTAGTGTCTTTGAATTAATCAGAGGGCTTTTCAACAATTGACAATGTAATTTTTATATACAATCTGAAAACATTAGGAAGAGCATGTTCAGTCATTTTAGTTCAAGCATATGTGTTATTTTTCTTTTGAAAATGTGACAGAAACTAAGGCTTTCTGTTTATATTATGCTTCAGGCAGTAAGTACTGATCCTGTTCCAGTGAAACTACACTATGATAAATCCCATGATCAAGTCTGGGTGCTGAGCTGGGGAAACATGGAAAAGAACTCACCAACTTTGCAGGTGAGGCAATCAGAATTATTATATCCAAGGAAATCTAGACAAGTTCAACTTTTGTGTAATTGCAGCATTTTGTATGTTTTCTTTTAAACACCATTACCCCTACCTGCCCCTTAGGGGCAGTGAAATTATTTTAGGTAACCAGAAGAAAAAATCAGACAATTGACTTCGCTAAAAAAGAGAATATTTTCAACACCTCTCTCAGAAGAGACAATGCTGTATTGACAGAAGGATAAGGGGTAGAGCTGAAATCAGCAGCACGCTATTGTCAGTCCTTTGAAAGCAATCTGCTGCTGTTTATCATGATTTTTCCACTAATTAGAGGATAAAGCCAATTTTATGCATATATTCTATTTCACTAAATTTGTATTGATGTTCTGGAGGTGACAAGCTCCATCTTGTTGCTATTTTCAAATGCAAAATATTAAAAAACTTTACTCTGAGCAGTGGCAAGCCTAGGGACAGTCCCCAAAGAAACACTTCAAGAAGCTGCACTTCCTACTTTTTTTGTTACTTATTTAAAGTAATTGTTCTGAGAATATGATAATCGTCTTCATGGCACCGTTTCAAAATTACTTTTCAGCTTATTTTCCTTTTCTTTTAGAAGTTAATGAAATCTTTTTGTATTTAAAAATACATACATGTAACATAAAGAATAAGAGAAATTTAAATACAGGGCTCAAACAGAAAAATAAGCAACATTTTTGATAACATCTTTTTAGCACCTACAGAATCTTCATAACTGTGAGTATGGAAGGTGATTTGTGGGAGCTGAGCTGTTACATCTCCCAAGTAAATGATTACTGAGCCAGTCTTAGCAAGTTTTAATGTGACTGATCTTCACTCTCATTTTGCTTGCACTATAAATAATAGATTGGTTTCCTATCTTTAATCTGCTCTCAAGTGCATGTATGTGAATGTTGTAGTGACTATCACAAAGAAGTTTACCTTTTATTTGCCTATAAACATTTATCTGAGAGAAGGTCCAAGATCTGGGGATTCAAAGCAAACTGGTTCATAACAACCCAAGGGATGTAAACTCACAACTATCTCTCCTGAAACATGTGTGTGGCTGATTTACCTCATGAATGACAAGAATTGGGTGTGTGCATGGCCATAGCTTCTTGTGGATCATTTGCTAGCATCTTATCTTTTCACTCTGGCTTAAGGGTTTAAGAAATTTAATCTCACTCTAGGATGTACTGTAAAAAAAAAGAGGTAAACAAAACTGTAGTTTGCACTACGAATTGCTAGAAATTTTAGTGATATAAATGAATAAATATGGACTCAGTGGTAGGACAGAAAGAGCAAAAAGTAAATATGAAAATGAAGTGTTCAGGTAATAATTCTCTAAATCTGTAATCCCTGTAATTCTGACCAGCTTTATTCACTGTAATTTGTATTTTATTTCTTGGTAATTGAAGAATACAAAAGATGAAATACAGAGACAATGCTGTATTAGGTTTATTTGTGTAGATGAAATTTTTAGGTGTATTTTTGTAGTTTATAACAGTGTTACTTTATGTAGGTGATAACACAAGCCAGTGGGAGTGTTTCTCATCACACAGTCCATACTCAGCCAGTGGGAAAGCAGTTTGACAGAGTGGATGACTTTTTCATTCCAGTTACAACTCTCATCATTAACCATATAAGGTAAGTTTTTTAATAATTGAATTATTAAATTTCAAATTAGCTATAACATCGTCTCCAAAGAAAATATTGTTTTATAACCTTGAAAATCTGTGACCCCACCACCTACTTCAATATTGGAATGCAACACCCTTCTTCTTAAACAAACTAAATGTGAGTTTTCTGGAAAACAAGTTAGGTATCAGAATAAATACATTTATTAGAGATTTGCTTCCTTATCTTACCAAGTGTTCAAAAGCTTCACTGGTCTGTGTATTAAAATTGAGATGTATTACCAACTGGGGTTTTCTTGAGGAATTGCTATTGTAATAGTCAGACAATTGTTTAAAATTTGTAAATAATACTTCCTAATTTCTTCTTCTGCTTACAACAGTTGACTTATATACTATTTTCTGTATTGTATTACATGTATGTTGTATTGGAGTTACTCTCTTGATTAACAGACCAGAAAAAAGAATTTTTGCAATTTTAATTCCAAATTGTGATACAATACAACAACTTGTTATGAACTGGCTTCTCCTGCTGAGTAATTTCTTTCTCCCTACTTTTTGTTCATCAGGATCTCTGTTTGTAAAACAGATTGTGACTGGGAATATAACAGCAATAGGACAAGGGGCCCACAAGCTGGAACACAGGCAGTTCAGTTTAAACATGAGGAGAAACTTTACTGTGAGGGTGACAGCACTGGCACAGGCTGCCCAGGGAGGTTCTGGAGTCCCCTTCTCTGGAGACATTCAGAACCTGCCAGGATGCAATCCTCTGCAAGGTGCTCTAGGCAATCCTGCTTTAGCAGGGGGTGGACTAGATGACCTCTAGTGGCCTCTTCCAGTTCCAATGGTGCTGTGATAATTTCTGTTTAGGTGCATGAATAAATCTTGTCTTATTTTATGGGTGGTGAGTAGGTGATGTCAAAATAGTTTATATTTTTAGGCATGCCAGGAAATACTGAAAATTCTTGGGAGTCATTAAGATCTCTTCCAATGCCATTCTATGGTTCTGTTAATATTGGACAAGTGAGTACAGGTGTATAATAAACATGAGCATCAGTTCAGACCCAGTATAATTATCTTGTGACCTTTTTTTTTTTTTTTTTTCTGTTCACATGTCAGAATGAGACTAAAAGGAACTTTCTGAAGTCTAACAAAAAGCCTGAAGTAGCTTGCCAAAACTGTATATTTGGGGTTTTAACAGCAATAACTGTTTACAAATACTTATGAGCTTACCTGAAATGTAGACAATGTTATTTTAATTTTCTAAAAAGCTGCCTAATTCTAAGTGCCTTTTCTATAAAAGAAAAAATAAAATAAGTAGAATAAAAACAACAAACAAAACGAAACACTACTATGTAGGGAAATACAGTATTTTTTATTTTTTGTGTATTCTTTCAAGACCTACTTGTATAAAATCAGCCAGTCTAAAGAATGTCTATGACCTTCAACTACTTTTATTATTTTTGTTGTTTAAAAATAAACTGTGAGCAGTGTGTCAGGAAAGGTTTATAATTGACTATATTTATCAAATTAGTAGCAAGGTAGAGAAAACTATTTAGAAAATCTAACTTGTCACCAGTTAACAATAAAAATTATTTGTTAAGGATGTTAGTCAACATAAAGCTCCAGTGTATTGTTCTTTGGTGTATATACCAGTGAAGGGAGCATTTTATGGAGCATTTTGTGGATAGCAAAAAGCAGCTGCAATAGAAATAACCCCAGTAGCTTAGTTGGTTGCTTGGAGTCAACTGCTCAAGGGCCCTATTTACTCTTTGTTAGGAGTCAGTTCTCTTTGACCATGCAGCACCAGCCCCTTTCCAGAAAAAGGAAAGCTTTCTCTAGCTGGGTGCATTTGTCAGCTGTGAACTAAAATGTCGAAGGATGGAGCAGAAGACAGAATGTGCATGGCTTACGAAATGAGCATCCAGAACCAAACTTTCTGTCTGAATAAAGGCATTTCTAAGTGAAAAAGGCATGCCACTTAAAAGTATGAATTAAGTTTTGTAACACAATTGACACAAACCATGTATTACCATCTACCATGTATTAACATTTACTTCACATGAATAAGGGACAGAAGTTAAAGGTAGGTAGGCTTGCTGACTCATAGGAAAAGAAATAAGGGTGAATAATTTAAGGCTATGGTGGGTTATTATCATTTTCTCTTTAACAATATCTAAAATAGTAATTGTTTACAATATAAATGTATGTATTTAAAACTTATTGCAAATCATTTTTATGATAGAACTATACATTTTGCTTTGCCTCTGAAAATAGAAATGGACTGCCCATTACTAAAAAATAGAATTCCACACATTTAATGTTGCCTTGGACAGCAGATAATTACATAATGAATTAGATAATAAATTACAGACTACTAAAAATTTTAGACTGAGGTGAACAATAACTGAGCCAAGAAAAAAAAACAACTGGCAGTCTCAGCTGCAGATTATATGAGGTTGGCCCATTATGATAAGGCTCCTAAAATATAGGTGACTTAATTATAGAATTTCTATTTGTTTCTTTGACAAGACTAGTTCACCTGCTCACTCTACAGGAAGGATTGCCTCATGCCTTTGAGCATTCCTTCATGTTGGAAATAAAATTAGCTTTCTTACAAAATACAAGCCTAGAGTTTAGGGAAAATTGGAGTTTCCTGTGGCTTTTTATGAGTTGCCTGTGCCAGCTGGTCATAGTGCAATGCACAGAAATTCTTTGTCAGCAATGACAAAGAGGCTGTGGCAAAAATACCAGTAATTGCTATAAGTTTGCCCAGGCTTGTTTTTGGAAGTTTGAAGAAATATATATCTTGCATATCTTGGAAAAAAAGCCCATCCTGCTGCTATCATTGAATTTGTTTTCCCCCTGACATGTGCATTCACTGCCAGTATGTGTTGAATCATACCAAAAGAATGGATGTGAATCGTTATTTTTATGCACATCATGCACGTGTTTTCAGTGAACACAGCTTGAAACAAAAATCTTGTCTTCCCCTGACTTGTGTTGAAAAGTTATCAGACACTATGGCCACAAAAGCAGACAGGATGAGATCTGTTTATCTATAGTAAATGATACAAATCCCAAGGCTGGCTTTTTTTCAGTTATTACTCAGGCAAAGGTATACAGAGCTTTTTCCTTTTGTAGATACACCTTTTAAGATTTGAATATATCTATTTTCAGTAATTGGCCTTACACATTCACTGAGAAGAAAATTTATTCAGTGAGCTATTTTTTGTGCCAAAGCAGTTCATAGAAACCAATGATTTTGTCCTTAATTGTCTGCTAATACCATTCTTTATCATAAAAATAGATGATTGCAATTATTATGTGTGATAACTGCAAAAAGATGACTTGTACAGTAATCATGGAAATATATTTTTGGAAGCCTAAGGAGCAAAAAGGCTGATTATTTCAGTTCCACTGTTCATAAATCAAAGTGAATAAAAGGTAATAGGAATAAATTAAGTTCTATCATTAAATTTCTGTAAAATGTTTCAAAAGCAATATTAAATGAACTCACTGCAGTGGAGTATCTCTAACTTTTTAGATGTTTTAATTTTTCACCAAGTATTTTATATGTCATATAGTTACTTGACCTAACAAGCTGAAGAATGAGCAATTAACTCACTCATGAGATGGTTCAGGGTTTGAACAGAGTTAAAATATTCACATTTTGAGTTCTTCTCTTTTATTTCTCTGTTGTGTATGATAATAGGAGAAGTCTTTCTAAAAATTATGCTTATCCACTTGCACAAAACAGTCCAAAAACTAAGCTTTTCTTTAAAAGGTAACTGGAATGTGCTGCCAAGGCATTCATGTGAACTCTCTTAAATGAAATCCACGCGGGGTGATGATTCAGTAAATTCACATTTCAATCTGCAGTTTAAGCCCCTACAGAGCCATGAAGTAGCTGAAGGACTGTGAGAGCATCTTCAGCATTTCTATGCAAATAAGCAAATAGAAAATATTAATTTGCTGGAAAAAAAATGCTACATTATCAGAAAGAACTTTAAGTTCAGTGGCTTGCAAATCAAACAATGTAACTGGTAAATGCTGAGTCAGTCTTTAAGAATCAGCAAAAGAGGTAGGATTAATTTGGGGGCATTGTGAATTTTTTTCACAATGTGATTTAGCTCAAAGATAAGGGACAATTTAAATTTTTACAAGTTCATTTAACAAGACGTATCAGATGTGTAGAAAGTTTGAAACAGCTCTTGGTCATCAAGATATATATATATACATACATATATATATAGTGTTACAGGGGAAATAACTTGAAAGCTTAAGGAGTAGGAGAAAGAAGTTCAATAGTGCCATGGCAAGCAGAAGAGATCTAGAAACTATCTACAATGTCTGATAATGACTGTGGAGAATCTATCAATGAAACCTACATGGTAGCACAGCACATAAAGGGAAACCATCTGCCTTGGGGGTTCACTCTGCAGTCTCCCATGCTATTAACTGTGTCTTTGTGAGAGTAGTGCTAAATGGAAACCTTGTAGTCATTTTTTCCTCTCTTTGCTCCCTTCTGGTCCATAATGTGTTGTCTTTAGAAAAGCAGTTCACAGAAACTTTTGGAGGGATGGAGGGGAGACAGTATAAAGTAATTTTGTACATCTTTTTATTTTATTTTTTTATTTTCCTTTAAGCAGTGGATTTTACAGCATCTTTTATACCAGAGGGAATATGAAAAATGAAAGATCGATAGATTTAGTTCAGACATTTTAAATGCTCTGAACCTTACTTTATTCAACTACCACCATTTGTAGCTGCAGCTACTGTTGAAATGAGTGCCTGTTCACCTTCACTGTATCAAACCTGTTTTTGACACTTCATTCCTTCTCTTTTCACTTGTCCCTGCCCAAGGAGCTCGGAGCCCATAAATGGAGCCACTCCACACCTTCAGACATGGAAACCCCAAATCCTTTACATGCATGCGAGGTCGCCATGTGCCCATACTTACGCTTGATCTGTATCTTCCTTCAGCTCAGTTCTTATGTAAATGGACCTGTGTTTGGAGCTTTTATTATGTGCTAGGCACGTTCTGTGTTTGTGGAAAAACACAGAAATTATTAAGTAAGTGGCAACACTCCACAAACAAGCTGTCACTGAAATCTGCAAAGACCTCATGTTCTAAGGTATCGTTTGACATCTTTTAAACATGGTTAGTTTAGAATTCAAGGACAAAATACTTTGCATTTTACCGTTTATTTTTAGCTCTGTGATTGGAAATTTAATAATTAATTGCACATTAAAATGTGGCTAAAATGAAAATATTTTAATAATGTACCAAAATTTGTGATTGTTTCTAACTTTGCAATATATATGTATGCAGACATGCACACACACGCATATAAATAAGAATACAATATTGAAAACTATCCTGTTTCTGGAATCAGTTGTCCTGTATGCCTTTTTCCATGGCAGCTGACAAGACAATGCAAATGCTGCTAAACCAATTTACTGCAATCCCATGCATGAATATAGGTTGGAAGGAGAAAGGATTGTGGACAGCCCTGAGGAGAAGGACTTGGGAGTGGGAGTGGACCAGAAGCTCAAGATGAGCCGTCAGTGTGAGCTTGCAGCTCAGAGACCCAACCACATCCTGGGCTGCATCAAAAGAAGCAGAGACAGCTGGTTGAGGGAGGTGATTCTCCCCCTCTGCTCTGCTCTTGTGAGACCCCACCTGGAGTACTGCATCCAGTTCTGGAGTCCCCAGAATGAGAAGGACACAAAGCTCCTGGAATTTGTCCAGAGGAGAGCCACTACAATGATCAGAGGCCTGGAGCACCTCCCCTATGAAGCCAGGCTGAGGGAGTTGGGGTTTTTCAGCCTGGAGAAGGGGAGGTTCTGAGGTGATGTTATAGCAGCCTTCCAATATCTTGGACCCAAGAGGGCCTACAAGAAAGCTGGGGTAGGGCTTTTTACATGAGTGTGTGTAGTGAGAGGACAAGGGGAAATGATTTAAATCTTGAAGAGGGGAGATTAAGGTTAGACACTAGGAAAAAATTCTGTCCTGTGAGGGTGGTGAGATGCTAGCACAGGTTGCTGAAGGAACTCGTGGCTGCCCCCTGCCTGGAAGTGTTTAAGGCCAGGCTGCATGGGGCCTTGGGCAACATGGGCTAGTGGGAGGTGTCCCTGCCCATGCAGGGGGATTGGAACTGGATGATCTTTGTGGTCCCTTCCAACCCTAGTAATTCTATGACTCTATGAAATAAGTGTTTGAAAGATTGTATCACTTGTGATTTTTCTGCATGAGTGGAAACCATTACAGTACAAATGAGGAATTTGTTGGTGCTACTTACAATGTTATTTACTTTGGCTCAGAAGCATTAACATTGTGGCACTCATTTTTTAGAGTCTGGAGTGGATTTTATTAAATATGATGTAGGATAAACTCAGGAACTATGCTTACATTATTGCCCATTCCTGAAAGCTTAATAATACTAAAAAAATATTTATTTTATAACCATTCCTGACTCTGTTGCTTATTTAATAGGAGTGAAATTTTTTAATTCAAATTCAAACTCTTGAGCACAAAGCTTAACTGGAAGAGATCCCTCTAATAGCATTTCTCAGAATTCATTCAAGGTCTTGTAGAAATTACACTTCTTCCCCTCTCTTTTGCATTGCCCGTCCTGAAGTTCTTGATACCCTTGTTTTTCCAAATAGTGGTGGGTATGTGCTGAGAGAAAAAAAGAATCATTCTAGTATGCTTGGCCATTATTGATTGTGGGGTCTCTGCCATCCAACTTAAATCCTCTCTACACTGAATTCCCTCACAGAGAAAGGAAATAGAGAAAACATATTCACTTCTAGGAGGTATGTACAAAGCAGTAACAAAATCAATAAAGATCTTCAGTGCTTCCACAAGAAATTTGTGAATATCAATACCTGGAATCTTGGAATACTTAGCATAGGGATGCTAAGATGCATTCATTCATTCAGATCTCTGAATGAAAACCTCTTCTGTTTCAGAATGTTTTAGGTTCTAATCAGGAATTTTAACATTACTCAGAGAATCGATACCCGAAGATCTAAAACTGTTGGTTTCATGGATCTTACAGGTGAACACTATGTTCCTTTCTGAATTAGTTTATGATGATTTATATTTCTTTGCAGCAGTATTATCAAGTAAACTTGTAAAGTGTATATGACTTCTGATGGATCAGACCTCTGCTGGCATCTGTTTTTCATCCTGCAAATGTATTCCTAAATCTACATCTACAAGAAAGAATAAAAATACTATTTAATGTTATAAGAAGCAAGTCATCTATATATTAATTTTCTCTTTCCTCCCACATATTTTGTTAATTTAAGAGAATTCCTTTTGTACAGACAATTTTTTCTTTTAATTGGGAAGATATGGATGAGATATTTAGTGTGCAGGTCTGTAAGAAGTCAGAAACCTGAAGTTTTCAAAATCCAGAATTTCTTCCCAAGCAAGAGTATAACATAATTGTCAGTATTTTAGAAAATGAGACCTGCCATCAAATTTTGTTATTCATCAGAACTGACCTTTGCATTAATTTAGCAGAACTGAGAGTGAAGTGATGATTGATTCTACACTAAAATTACTCATTTTCCATAAGAATGATACCACAATCTTCTATTTTAGTTTTCTTTTTTTCAATGCTTAGCCCCATTCCTATTTGTTAATATTTCCAAGGTACTTTATCACAGTTGCATGTTACTGTTGCAAATGTTATTTCTATGGTTTTTAGAAGGTATTTTTAATTATTTCCTTTCCCATAATTGCAACAAATATATAAACAAGATTGATGAAGAGGCCAAAAATCTTTTATAGATATGTGTGAATATATATGTTCCCATGCATAAACACAAAAATAAGAAATGATCAAGATATACTCCAAATATGTCCTCAGGTAGAAAGTTGTGCTTAATACTGTTATATAGAAATTTAGATTACTGTTATGTAGAAATTTAGATTATAAGCTTTTTCTGGTACAAAACAATAGTATGAAGCATGTATTCTTAATGTTGTAAAAAGCATCAGGTACAAAATTAGGAAAACAAACTTAGAAGGTCAAAGACTGTTACAGTACCTGAAAAAAACAAAAAAAAAAAATCCCCATTTGTGCTGATGAGCCATAGTTACTTGGCAAAATCTGTTTATGTTATCATCAAACAACCATTTCCGAACTGCAGGAATTAAAGAAAGGTCTTTTCTCAGCAACCTGCCAGAAATGAACGACTCTAGGCAACAATAATTTATTAAGTCCTGAGGGGAAGACTGGTATGGCCTTGTAATTCTCACAGTCTTTGAAATCAGAAACATTTCCAAAAAGAAAACTGTATTTTTTTATCTAGAGGTAAATATTTTATTTGTGCAGTTTACTACAATAGTTGTAATTGAAAATTAAAAAAAAAAAAAAAAAAGAAATGGTGCATTTTAAAATTACTTAAGGAAAAGTAATTGTGTGATAATTCAAATTGCATGAATGCAAGGCCTCTGAAGTAAAACAAATGAGTGTCAACAGGCTTCCTTAGAACCTCTGTATATGGATATAAAGTGAAGAGCAATTTTAACAAAGGAAAGAATGATTGTAGTGTTGTGCATCTTTTTGTTGAGTTTGTGCTGGTGGTGAAATCTCATAGGACCAGTGAAGATGATTCAGCCATACAGCTAAACAAGCAGTTATTTAAACCAGTTTCCCTTTTTCCATTCCTTAATTGTTAGTGTTTTCTTTTCCAGAGCTACTGTGTGTAAGTTCATTTCATCAGAAAAAATGTTTGGTATATAACACTTTTATTTTAGAATTTTTGTTTAAATGGTAATATTCCTCATCTTGCCAGATTAAAAGCTTTTTATGGGATAAGGGTAAACCCTGTTCCTCTAGCATGGATAGTTAGTGGCATCTACTTGGAGACTCAGAAACCTTCTGGTCAGCAGATTTGATCAAACTATGTAGTAACAGAGCCTTATATTAGAAATATTTGAATAATGTTCTTCCAGAGTTTTCAAATTTTCCTGTTACCTGAGATTTTTAAAAATGTTTAGAGTCAGTCAGTTCTTGCAAAGTTATCAGGAACAAATTATCTAACCTGACAGATATATGTGCCTGTTAATCATCAGTCTCAATTGCTAGTGGCCTGGAAAATACTTCCTTATCTTTAGATAACAGAAGTAGAATTTCTCATGCTTTGCTTGGGTTTTTTTTTGTTGGTGGTGTTTGTTAGTTTTTTAATTATTATTTTTATTGTTGTTGTTTGTTTTGTTTGGCTTCTTGTTTGGTTTTGTTTTGGCTTTTTCGTGTGTGTGGTTTTTTGTTTGGGTTTTCTTGTTTTCTTTTCTTCTTCATTTGGTTTTTTGTTTTTGGTGTTTTTTTTTTTTAATATACCAGACATGCAATCTTAGCTTTCTTTGTCAGTTTTTCCTAGCAGTTCTCACAGATTAAGAATCAGTCACAGAGACCTCACAGGAACATGAACAGCCCTGTCTTTATTTTTTCAGCTTCTCAAAACCCCAGCCACACAGTTCTCACAGAGACAGGCAGGCAAACAAATGTATCAGACACGTAGCTTGCCAGATCCTTTTACATCCAAGAAGATTGGCAGTTTTGAAACTAATTTTTCCCCACTTTTTTTCCATCTATATTGTTGAGCTGTTTAGGTATTTACATCTTGGTCCAGCTTTACTGAATTTTAATTGAGGCTCTGAAAATAACAGGCAATATGGCAGTCTGAGAAAGAATTTTTTTGAACAGTGGTATTAATCAAGTCCTATTAGCTCTAATAAATTACCTTTTTCAGTCATATTTCTTATTCTGGGGAAGGGGAGGTCCTTCATAAAGATTTGCCAGCTTCCCACATCAGATCTTCACACCCAACCATCTAATTTTACTATCCACAAATACTATTTTGACAGATTTATTTCCTACATTATTATTCACAATGTTATACTTTCACTGTTTGTACTGGCTTCCATCTGTCTTTTTAGGACCTCAGTTGCAAAGGTAGCCTGTAGCATGATCAGCTAGAAGCCATGTTGGATCTTAGATAACCTGTATTTTCACACAGGCTGTGCCAACATATCATTATACTGCCTCAGGCAAGCCATTCAGCTTCTTTATTCACTTGCTGGAATATTTTTTATATGCTTTGAAGTCAGTAAATAAAAGCTTCTACTAAGTTCAATGTCTTATTCTGCTCACATAGGTGATTTTCTAGGGTACTAACCTCCAAAACCATTACCTTCTAGGCTAACCTTGCATCTGTGTTAAAAGTAGTGGGGTTTTCATGTTTGAACTAGAAAACAATATAAAGGAAAAAAAGTTTTTAGCATGTTAACATAACAGGAAAGTAGAATTATAGTTTTCCAAATATTGAGAAGTTGCTTTTTAAAGGAAGGAAGGGAGAGCATATCTCACAAAGCTGTGTTTTCAAATTCAGAAAGAAGCAGGACACAATGAATGGCATTGATGGTTGTAAGTCATTTCAGGTCTATAAAGCTGAGAAGGTTTAAGAACATGAAAATGGACAATCAGAAAAAAAATTATTAAACTGTACCTTGTACGCTTTAAAAGTAAGATATATTGCAGATGCATATTCAGTTTTAGCCAATTATCAGAATATATAGATATGATTAGCTGCTGCCATAGAAGGCTATAAAATCAAGTATCTACCAGCTTCAGAGTAAGGAATGGTAGCTGTCCCAAGTGCAAAAAATATAGCATCAGGATAAGATTGTAACAGTCTTGCAGTCAGTTTATTTAATTTGTCAAATAAACTGAGTTATCAAAGCTGGAGCCACTATTTAAAGTGCAAGAACAATCTATCCACGATACCCATAAGGTTTTTCTTCGTGGCTTTTGGATTGAGAACTAAATGTTACAAAGAGATAGCTAGAGCTGCAAGAAAAATTAGAATGCTTTGGAAAGTTGTGATTGAAATACTTGAGGCATGATCTGTTACCAGCCAGTTTATGTTTTAAAACCCATTTGGTGATTCATTCTGGAATAAGGATATTATTAACCCTGAGGGTCTGGAGTCCCTTGCTGTAGACAAACATACTTTTTTTTAAAATCTGCCTGTGCTACTGGGAAAGCTTATACCCAAATTCTGATCTGGATCCTAAACTACTTCATTCATGGTTAATCATCAGACACTATTTAAAGTGTTATAATGATTCCACAATAAATTAATCATAACAGCATGGATCAGCGAATGCTGGGAGAATTTAGGAGATTTGTCTGGCAGAAGGTACCACGAGGTAATAAGAAGCTGAAGGACAAACCAATGACTGTATTCTCCTAGGGGAAAGCTAGCTGTCAAATTTGAGTCTTTCCACACCTTCAAGTGATGGGATATTTAGGGAAGGTATGTAAGACCATACCTTTAATTTAAATTAGAGAATGTATTCACTGTTTTGGTAATCAAAGGTATTATGCAGCCAAAGTTCACATAAGTTGAGTGTATCTATGGTTCAAACCATATTATGCTGAGAATAATTGAAGAGGCAAAGATTAATTAATAGCTTATATATTCTTCTTTAAATAAATGGTATTTGAATGCAAAAAATATCACATAAATTGATAATTAACACTGCTTAATCAAGTGCTTATAAGTAAGGCAGACTTCTTTGAATCAAACTGATTTTAGTCATAATTTAAATCAGTAAGTAAGTATTGCTGATTTGGATAATTGATGTAAAACTTGTTTTGCTTTTGTATTTTACTTCAGAAAGAAAGGGCCATTGTAATAAATTGGAATGGTCTTCAAAATCAATGGATTTGCAAGCAGCACAGATATTTCTTTTTTGCTCATCTGATGGGACATGTGAGATAGTAAAACAACTGTTCAAGGGTTTGTCCATTTTAAGATATATTTATATAGATTCTTAAATTTATTTTAAGGAAGAAAATGGTTAAAATATGACCTTTTTTTTAATTACTTGTATTTTTTCTCAAGTGAGATCTGAAACTAGAGTTCAGGTTAAAATGGACAGCAGAATTTTAAGTCTTTTTCCTGAGTTAAGTAAAGGTACCATGAAATCTGACGGACACATCTGTACAATAAAATTTATTAAATATGTCAACGATGAATGAAAAATTTATTACAATTTTTTTTTTTACTATGATTAATACAGTTTCTTACAACTGTAGGCCAAGTTTTCAGAAGTATTTATATATTTGATCATATGCATGGTTTGTGATAGGGTTTTCAAAGTCACGTAATTGCTTTTGGGCATGTTTGTGCTTATCCCAAAATGTCACTTGGATGGGGGTCTGTGTTTTAAGTACCTTTCCAGTTTAAACTTAGCTTTGTGAGAGCCTTTATTTTTCTTTTAAACAATATTTTTCCCCCATTAGTTTGTATTGGTATATTGGAAGAGAAAAATAATGTTTTCAAACCCAAAGTCAGCTTACTAAACCCAGACAAAGTATTTTTCTGTTCAATATTGAAATTGATATCAAAAGCAATTAAAGGAAAAAACTGTACTGTGTACTTATGTTTAAATAGGTTAATTAATACTGTAATAGCTAAAAATAATTTAGTACATTCAGTATGTGTCATCACATTGGAAAAAACTAGTTACTTTCCCTTGCTTTCAGATACCTTTAACTCATTAATACAATGAACATTGATAAGGGTTGATGAACTTCATATTTCTTTTATACTTTAGTTGATAGGAGGTTTATCTTTTAACACAGATATTCATAAATAAATGTAATTTAAGTGCATTTCTTCTAAGAACAGAATTATTAAAAAATCATACTGAATAGGGGCAGACCTAAGAGGAAAAAAAAATTTCATAAAAAATAGTAAATTTTACCTATTTGCCTATTTGGTACATTCTCAATATTCACCAATTTGTGCTACTAAATTTGTGTTCCCAGAATTACCTAGGTTAACTCACTTCTAATCAAATTTCTCCTTACTTCAATTAACTGGTGTAATTTTTGTGTTGCGGCGAGCCTTTCTCTGGGGGACACAGCTCTTCTCCGGAGATCTCTCATGGTCCCTCTCCTCTCTGGGGGACACAGCTCTTCTCTGGAGATCTCTCTCTACATTTCCCCCTTTTTTGTTGTTTGTTGAAAAATAGCAAAAATTTACTGTTAGCAGGAGATGAGGTCTTAAAACACCAGCTCAGCTTTCGCTGGTACTCGCCACCTCGGAATGCCTGGCCATGCAGAGGCTTCTCCGAGCATTCAGCGCACCAGTCTTATTGCGTATCCCTAGGACTCCGTTTCAGGACCGCACTGTCGCGTGTCCCTGGGGGCTCCGTTTCAGGACCGCATTATCGCGTGTCCCTGGGAGACTCCGTTTCAGGACCGCACTGACTTGATGCGCACTCAGAGCTCCGCTTCAGCTTCAGCATTCCTCGGGCTTGAGTTCCGCGCGCCAACTTGCTGCGCCTTTCAAGCCTCATTCATCTCTCCTGCCTGGCTCGCCATTCCGGGCTGTTGTATCTTGCCGTGCTGGGCTTTTACTCTGAGCTCTTCACGCCGTCTACAGCATTTAAGCCTGGCCTTGTGGGGCTTCACTCGTGGTTGCGTATTTGGAGCTCTTTATAGAGCGTCCCGCACCAACGTAGTGGCTCCATCTGACGTGGTTGCGTATTTCGAAGCTCTTTATATCGCCTTCCGCATTTAAGCCAGGCTTTGTAGAGCTTCCCGCACCAACGTGGTCGTGTAGAGCTTTTTTATAATACCTCAGCGTTCACGGCTGCTGTTGCTGCCCGCATTCTCCACCAGATGTTGCGGCGAGCCTTTCTCTGGGGGACACAGCTCTTCTCCGGAGATCTCTCATGGTCCCTCTCCTCTCTGGGGGACACAGCTCTTCTCCGGAGATCTCTCTCTACATTTTTGTCCCCTTTGTTACACCATTCCACAATAACCACAGATTGTTTCATCATGTTTCCACTTTCTCACTCCAGAAGTACCCTTCTCTTTCTTGTGTGTCCCAGCCATCTTCTTGAACAGCAGCATGTGCACTTTTCTCCATGTTGCTTCTCAATGCTTTCTGACCTTCCTCCTGTACATGTTAAATCTAAGCCACAGGATGAGTCCCTGCTGAGTTCACCCCACACTTGAGGAGCATGGTTGTCCTCCACTCAGACACCAATCTCCATCACATGAAAGCCTGTCCCACATCCCCTTCACCCCCCACTAAAACTTCTGCTCTCTAAATGTGGCCAATGGATTCCAAAGCAGTAATACTGGAGGAGGGCAGGGATGAAGAGAGAGTGGTCTGCATGTAATTACATGAACCTAATTATATTCTTCTGTGATTCTATGGAGAGGAGTGAGACCTTATTGATCTCTACAGCTACCTGAAAGGAGGCTTTAGTGGGGTGGATGTTGGCCTCTCCTCCCAAGTGAGTAGCAATAGGACAAGAGTAAACAGGTTCAAGTTGCAGCAAGGGAGGTTCAGATTGGATATTAGAAAAAAATTCTTCACCGAAATAGTGGTGAACCACTGGAAAAGGTTGCCCAGAGATGTGGGAGGTGCCCTGGGGTTGTTCAGAAAGCAGGTAGATGCAGTGTTCTGGGAGATGATTTAGTGGTTACGGAGGTGTAGGGATGATGGTTGGACTTCATGATCTTGAAGTTCTCTTCCGGCCTTGATGGTGATGATTCTATGATTCTTCTATTTATTTGAAGGGCTGAAGATTGATTATACACTATAAACTTGACAGGTCAAGAAGTTTAGCTGAAATTCTGTTGTGTGCAATATTAACTGTAACATAACGTTCTGTACTTGCTTTTGTTGTTTTTACTTTTTTGATTTTTTAGAACCTGGTTTAGCAGTCTAGATATCTCAGTTTTGTTTTGCATGAGACCAGCAGTCATGAGAGTGTCTACCCCTCAGTCAAAAGTATTTTAAGGTGCGCTGGGTTGTTTGGTTATTGTTTTGCAGGAGGAACGTTGTGAACACTCCAGGGCAGTTCACTTTTGCTTTATGTTGGAAGCTGTTATGTAAAAGACAATCAATAAGCTAATTCTGTTGTCCTTTTTAACCAGTTCATGTGTGTAATGTTGATTATTTAACACTGACATAATTATAAACGTGTTACATCAGAATGTTGCTTGCTGTTTAACCTCTTCTGTTGCAGAAATTCTGTGATTCTGTATGTAATACGGTACAAGTTTGTTTCCCATGACTAAAAAATGCTTACTACATAACAACAGAATCAGGGATCAGTGACTTTATACCTGCTCAGAAGGACTAAGGAAAGGATAATATTAGCTGGCCAAACCAGCTACAAATCAAATTCTGCCTGATGATCCTTGTCTTCCTCTATGACAGAACAGACCTTTTGGATAGAAATTAAGCATTGACAGAACTTTTATGAAGGCTCACTCAGCCTTTTTCTAATCAAGACAATTTAGTTCATATTATATATGTTTATAAGTGGCTCAGTAATCAAAGAAAAAAATTATTATCAACTCAACACCTAGTCGTGGGCAGTCTGATTTATAATGGCCCTTTTTTGGGTGGGACTTGGACCAAATTAAATCTAAGCGGTCCCTTCCAATTGAAATTATTCTATAGCTCTGTGATCTTACTATACTGATACAGTATGCAAGGGGTTTGAAAGTTGGGGCTGTAATTAAAAAAGTTCTTCTATCAGTTCAAGATGGTCTTATATCAATTCAGTAGGAAGTGCAAATATAATTCACCCTATCTTATGTCAGATGAATGGACTGAACAGTGTCTTTTTGTCTGTTACTTTTGTGGTTCACAGATTAGTAAATATGCTGGTGTTGCAAAGTTTAGTGTGGAAGTATGCTATTGTCAAACTTACTATCATATTCTTGCTGCCATAGTGCTTTATATCAACAGGATATGAAAGGCATTTTTAGATTTTTATATCAGCAAGCAGCTTCATTCTTAGGATCAAAGATTCAGAGGAAAATGGTAAGAAATGCACCAAAAAGAAAACAGCTGTTTGGGAAAAAGTGTTGTGAAAGCTACTTGGAACATAAATAAAACTAGTGTGCTTTCACATGACTCCCCAATATTTAGAGCAGTGTTTTTCACATATATACAGCTGAATGATTGTGCAGTCAGAACATAAACATTAACATGAGAGAATAGTCATATATTTTATAATTTAAATGTCATAAATATTCAGCTCTAATATTTTTAAGTTTTGCCATGTTACTCATGTTCAGTGAAACTTCCTAGATGTACAGAAAAGAAAAAAAGTAATTTAAATTGTAAGGAATACAGAACTTGAGTAGTTGGGAGGCATGAACCTAAACCCTTTTATGACACTGAATTAATTTCTACTGAATTAAAATGAGGAAGATTTGGATAATTATTTGAATAACAATGAGCCCTGGAAAGTTGAAGATCTTTATAAAGTGAGTTAAAATATGTAGGATGTACCCTATTGATATTTATTCTTTCTTTCCTGGCTTTTGTAAAAGTTATAACCTAATAGATATGGTCAGAGTACTGTTTACCTTTTCCCCAGTGACGTTAGGAAGAAAGCATTTTTCCTATTAATCAGAGAAATGGGTTTTGGACATTTTGTTTGCACTTCACATTACAATTGCAAGAACACTAAAATTTAAATATTGGGAACTGCTTAGTATCTGGAACATTTGAAGCTGAGATATATAGTAATGCCGTGCTGCACATATTAGCTCAGCTGCTCTGCATATAATGGCTTTCCCCATTTGTATATAGTGCACACAATAGCTCTGACTTCCTTTGGTTTTGTGCTTTTCCTTACAGATTTGGATTTATTCTTCATAAGGATGAGCCTGTGCTCCAGAAAATTGATCTAGAAACCATGTCATACATCAAGACTATTAGTTTAAAGGATTATAATTGCATTCCTCAGTCATTGGCTTACACACATCTCGGAGGATACTTTTTTGTCTGCTGTAAGCCTGACACTACCGGGGCTGTCCTGCCACAGCTGATAGTGGATAGCATTACTGATTCTGTGATTGGGTACAATGGGGATGTGACAGGCACACCACATATCTCTCCAGATGGACACTATCTTGTCAGCATTGATGATGCAAAAGGCCTCATGAGGATCCAGTCCATAACAATGAAAGGAGAAATACAGGATGCATTTGACATTCACACTAATTTGCACATATCGGATGTGGCTTTTCAGCCATCATTCACTGAAGCTCATCAGTACAATGTCTACTGTAGCTCCAGCACACAAACTGATGTGCTCTTCGTGGAGCTCTCCTCTGGAAAGGTTAAGATGGTGAAGAGTCTGAAGGAGCCTGTCAAGGCAGGTGAATGGCCTTGGAACAGTAAGAATCGTCTGATTAAAGACAGTGGCCTTTTTGGTCAGTATCTCCTGACTCCTTCGAAGGAATCTCTGTTTATCCTGGATGGACGGCTAAATAAGTTAAATTGTGAAATCACAGAAGTTGTGAGAGGCAACACAGTAATTTGGGTTGGAGAGGCATAAAGATCTGCATTAGATATTTACCGAATTAATAGTTTTATAGTACATTGCACTTAAATTACACCATTCTTCAGATCTACACAATTTCTATTTTAAAATGTTAAGACCTTTGAATTGGTAGACACTATTACTTTTTTGACTCGAACACTTTGAATTAACTTCCTCGTAAAATTTACTAAAACTATGACTATTTCATAATGATATTCCTTATTAATTATCAGCTGAAATTGTGTTGGTTGACTGAAATGACTAAATATTTAAATTGATTATAAATACCATGCATTATTTTAAAAGAAGTAGGGAAACAAAAAACAAAAAAAGAACAAAAAACTTCAGGGAATTTAATATGATATTTTGCATTTATAAATTGAAGACTTAAATGTGATTCAAATATTTGTTTGGTTTCCTTTAGGCACAGGCAAAAAAAGAGCAATTCTGCAACCTTCGACTTCTTAAAATGAAATGTTATGTCCTGTTCTGTCTAGTCCACTTTTTAATCTTTTTGTGCCTTGAAGTGAAAGTCTCACATGAAAGGTAAAGCATAGAAATTGTGTAATTTGTTCCCACTGTGGCTACAGGATTGCTTGTCATTTGAAAGAAACTTTTAATATCAAATTTCTAGTCTCAAGTTGTGGAACTTAAATGAGGAGGAATAATTATATTTGCAGTGTTTCCTGATGACTGCAATTTGAGGAGTTTATTTTTATGGTGAGTCTTAGTTGAAAGAGCTGATTGCAGAAGCTTTTTTTCAAAAAAAAAAAAAAAGTTATTTTTTTTCAGCTATTACAGGGTTTCATCAGCAAGGAGTTTTAGTTCTACTAAAGAGAAATATTGCACTTACTCTTTCAGAGTAAACCACATTCTAAAAATCCAGCATCATAGAGCTTCATTTATATTGTCAAGGAAAAGGATATTTAAAAACATCCCCCCCATATTTTAAAAAACTGAAAATGCAAAGAACTGAAGTCTATGATCAGATCACATTTTTGCTTATGCATTGCAGCATTGATCCATATTTGTTAAACCATTTGGTTAGCTCAACAGGTTTTCTATTCCATGCATCCAATTGTATTATTGCAAAAATCAAACAAACAACAACAAACTTTTTTTATGTACTTTGTTTACTTTGAGGTCTAATAATAACAATGGTTGAGCATAAAAATGGGAAAAATAAGATTCCCAGAAATAGAATAACAAGTCAGTAGAATCAGAAAGCCATCAGTAAACAAGTGTCCAGACTTAGAGCGATGACTTAAAAGTTTGGGAGTATTTTTATTTTTGGTTTTAGTTAATGAGTGCTTATAAGCTGTTAAATTTATAAGCTCCACTTACTGAAGGCAATCGGAGAAAAATATCTTTTTTTAAACAAATTTTACTGCAATTTAGATTGTGTAAAATTGTTTAGAGGTCTGGAATTTTCTAGCATTGTAATCTTGTGTGCACTTAGCATCCTGCCCCACGTGGTACAGTAGATCTCTTTCGCTTGAACAAATCTCCTGGTATGTAGATTTAACTAAAATAACAGTCTACTTACATTTCTAGCTACTGTATGTGTTTTCCTTTTTAACAGCCTTTCTCCATTGTGAACAAACAAGATTCATATAAGTTGTCTGTTACTGACCTATTTGCAGTAGTCTGTCTCATGCATATTTCTTCTGTAACTTACACCATGTGAATGTTCTGTATGTAGAAAATGCTTGACAAAACGAGAATAAACCCCATAAATTTTAAACACCTCCTGGCTTTTGTGAATGCTCCAATGTAGCCATACTGAAGTGGCATTTAACACAGACTTGATTTAAAAGCAAGGTAGGTGGAAGTTTATCTGCCCACAAATTTTATGTATGTAAAGATACGTGGAAAGAGAAAACTTTTTAGAAGGGCTTAACTGGAAAAGTTTTCTTTGGCTGCTACAAAGAACAGTTCATCTATTAATTGACTAGGCACAGAGTAGTTATTGAGAGGTGTCTATTCTCATGCCTGGCCTCTGGAGCCAAAACTTTCTAGTCTAAAAGCTGTACTGACATAAAAGCCAAACCAAGAAGCAGGCACTCCTGTAGCACAGCTGAACAACTCCCTATCCAGTCTGCTCAGTGTAGGTGAATTTTACACTTACTTCCCCCTCTCCATGCCTTGCCATTAATGTGAAATATAAGAAATCAATCCCACGACAATAGTGAAATTCCCTTGACAAAGATGCTGTCCTGTGTTGTGCATGATCCCTTACGATCTGTTAAAGTCCAAGTCAGTTGTCAGTTTTGGCAGCTTTTTATGCTTTTGTATAAGCAACATTTGGCAACTGGAGAAGCTTTAAAATTTGAATAAACTATATTGCTCTTTATATGAAGCAGGAGATCAAAATCTCTACTAATAAAAATTCAACAGATTTGACTATGTTAATATCACAGTAATTTGTCTAGTATAGAAACTGTTCCAATCAGTTTAGAATTCTTGTTTGAAACCAATTTCTGTGTTGCCATTCTAAGAATATTTCTGACTCCTAGCTAAAGCAGTTCCTAAAGGAGAATTGACAATTCCCTGTATTTATTTTAACTAGGCTAGTGTAATAGCTCAAAGACCATGGTTTGTTTCTTCCCCATTATTATGGAACTGAAACAAATTTCTGATGGCCAGGAGTTGTTTGATCTCACTGATTAAATGAAAAATCAAACACTTCAGTGTTTCAGATTTTTCTTCAAACAAACCCCACAGTTAGTTTTGAATCCTGTCTTTCCAAATTACTGTTAAAAGCAGAGGCAACAGATGCTTGATCTTAAATCATGGAAAACACTCATGTTTTATTTCACAAGCTGTTACAAACTTTCAACATTTAGGATTTTTTTTATGGAAACACGTTAGAGAAAAGTAGTAAAGACAGTGGAAATGTAACAGAAGGAACAAGAAAGTGTACATGATGACCACATCCTGTTGCAACTGATGGAGGTTTTCCCTATATTTCTGTATGCTAACAAATATGAGAAGCACATGAGAAGGACAAGATGTAGTTCTCTTTGCCAGGAATTGTGATGGTAGAGCTGCTTTTGATAAGGTATTAAAAAAAAAATATTATTTATGAGGCATGGATAAAAGGTTCTGTTAGGCTATTTTTAGTCACCAAAGAAAAGAAAAGGTGGCTAAGTAAAAATGTTAATTTTGGCAGTATAATTGTTCCCAGAGGTATCTTTTAAATATTCTTCCATGCTAATAAACAGCTAGTTATTTGCTTCACTACTACATGTACATCACTCAATATGTATGAGGGTTGTTTTCTTTGAAAGTTTGTCTTCTAGAAACTAGTAGAGATTTTTATTTCAAAGTATGATCTTGCAATTTTTCACTTTTTCAGTATGGTCTAAAGTATCATCATTTGTCTTCCTACACTTTCCAACTGCTTGTTTTATAATATCAAATTGTGAGAGACTGCTGGTCAAGCAGCTGCATAAACATGTTAGCTAAGCTCAGAACAACCCCTTTGGTGCATTGTATTATATTTCTCACAAACAAATTAATTCAAACATCTAGACATGGTGCCAAAGCATTCCTAAGTGCAAAAATAAGACATCTTTGCAAATACATAAGAAATATGTGTTGTGTAAGCATGCCTTTAAAAACTTCCATGGAAAAAATGATGAAACAAGTCTCAAGGAGCTCAACATATTTTTGAAAGTGATATCAATGAGGTTAAAAGTATTGGTTTGAGTTTTTCTTGAGCTTCCTGGTCACACCATATCATTAAGGAAGGCTGTCTGTTAAATACAATTTAAATGGCATAAGGCCATTTAAGACTGCCGTAGTATTACTTACATTTTAAATAGTGACTCTTCATCAGCAGTTTCAGCTTCTTTCAATTAACAGAATCTTCTGAGCCTGCAAATGTAAATTGTGAATGCTCTGTTAAGAAAATAACATAGTTATGACATTTTTCCTACTAACTACAAGATACTTAGTTTCATTTCAACTGAAACAGCATCATCAGCTTAATTTGGAACAGTTGCTTTTACCTAGTGAAAGACAAGTAACAGGAAACTGAAGAATATTTTGTAAATAAATTGCTAGGTCAAGTCTCTGTTCTAAAAATAACCACATGGCTACCAGTCATCTGAACTAATTTTTTCCCCTTTTCATGGTATTTTGAAATGAACACCCGTTCAAGAGCTTCTGGAATAATGAGTCAATTACTTATTATGGGAACAGTCCAAGTGAGTATTATAAAAATTCAAAATTGTATTAACTAAAATATTCACTTATTCTCCTTACTCTGCCAGTTGTTCTCTCACATAACCTTAGGGAAAACCAATACAGACGGATAAGCTTTTTAATACATTCTTTTTTTAAAACATTCTATAGGTCAAAAGATTTCAATTTTGTCTTGATTTAACCTTATTGTGTAAATGTATGGATGCAGTATCCTGGACAAGTGGTCTCAGCCCTGGATAGGGTACAGAAATGAGGAAGGCTTTGCTGGCTCTTCCTGCATCTACATTTTAGGAAAACAAAAAGATTCATCTTCAAAGATTGTAGATGGCTATTTTTGTCCTTCTGAACTCAAATCCAAAACAGTGGGAGGCCTCTTTCAACTGTTCTCAGCAGCAAACTGAAATCACAGTGGAGTCCTACACCTTGTGTCAGTTCCATTAGCTACCTCTAGACCATCTTTTTCATCCTCTGCTTTTCCAAGCTCTAATTCTGAGTTACTCAACATTTTTCCTTGACATAGAAGACTCCTAACAATAAGCTCAAGAAAGCCACTTAGTACCAATACCTGACCCCCTCATTTCTGACTCTAAATACTCAAGCAGTATGTCTCAACTTTACAGCACCCTGCTTCTCCCAGGTTGTGCCCAGAGTTTCAGTGAAGGTAAGAAACCCATGATAAAGATTATTTTGGAAGATGATGTGTTAAAATTCTTTGCCTTCAATAATATTACTACTTCTTTGATAATGCTTTCCAGCCTTTATGTGTAAACCATTGTCAAGACCTCTCATCATTTTTTCCAGTGAAATTAAACAAATACATCATCACCATGGTTGCTTTGATAGCTGTTACAGTTCAGCTTTCTTGAATACAAGTGGCCTGACTGAAACCACCAGTCTGAACAAGGGGAAGAGCTGGAGCCCCAGTGTCGATTTTTTGGTGTCAGCCCTATGAGGAGAGCTGAGGTAAAAGGGCTTTTTCAGCCTGGAGAGGAGACAACTTCAGGGAGGCCTAATAGCAGCCTGCTAGTACCTATGGAAAATATATTAAAAAAGAAAAAGCAAAAAAAGATGGAGGCATATTCCTCACAGCTGTGCATAGCAAGAGTAGAAGACAGCAGGATGAATTGGATGAAGAATTTCAGCCTGGATATAAGGAAGAAGCTTTGAGGACAGCCAAGCATGAAAGTGGGTTGTCCGGAGAGACTGTGTAGTCTCCATCCTTGGAGTTTTTCAACCCCTGACTGGATTAGACCCATCTGATTTTTGAGCTGAACTGGTTTCCATCAGGGTGTTGGACTAGAGATCTGCCAAGGTTCCTTCAAACTGAATTATCCTATGATTATGACATGGGGATGTCATAGCAATCTTAATTTGTTTCAATTATTTGAGTTTCTGGAAGACTGCAGAGCAGATATTTAAATTCACATTTGCAAATGAAAAGCCCAAGTGTTACGGCTGGAATGAAATATGACCTAAGCAAAACTCAGAATTTATATGTTTGGTCACTTGAAATTCTTAGCTCTGAGCATCTCATCTTAAACCAAGGATTTTGTTAGTTTGAAATCTGGAATACGTTTCTTGAGTCCCAGAAAATCCCAAGCTGGTAACAGGACTTGCACAGGATGAAATATGTGAAGGTAAGAGTTTTTTTCTAAATATCTAAAGAATAGCTTCAGTAGAGGAAAGGGGTACTTGGGAACACCATTGTAGGTAAGGTCTCTTGATGCTCTGTGACTGCATATGTCTAAATGTGAATGTAGCGTCTTAAGTGCATCTTTTGTCACAGCTCTTCAAATGAAACTATTCTGGACCTTTTATTGAGACCTAATATGTACATTTATAATCTGGATCTGTGGTAGGATAAAAAAATTGTCAAGTTGCTAATCAATTTGAGATAGAAGAGCTCACGTCGTACCTACAGTCATCTCTCCAACAGAAACGCTAATATGGAGAAAGTTCTGTTCACTTCTGAGCAATTTATATTTTGCAGTTTGGTTTTCAGTTTAAACGTCTGAAAGAAACCTACTGGTGATTTGTTTTGAGGTTATCAACAAAAATCCCAATCTCAGCCAAATTCAGTTAAAGACAAAAAAGAACATACTAGATAAAGGAGGAAAAAGTCATTCAGGGCACGAGTATCTACTGATAAGAAAGTTGTGGGATGGAGTCCAGCAGTTAAGAACTTGGTGCTTGTACCACATTTACAATGTTTCACTGTGACCAACATCCCGCAGTGTAGTGTGAGTCAGGGCAAAAATAATGAACTTAGGGAAGAATGTAAAGAATGACCAATTACAAAGAAAGTTGCAATTTAAGGGGGACTAGAAATTAACCTTTGTTATAGATATAGTGCTATACCAGGGAGCCATCAGGTTGTATAAACAGCCTTCCCTGAGATACTTAGTGAAGAGTAATGACTTCTTGTGCTAGCCAGAGCAGTGTGGGTAGAGAAAGTATATATGTAGTTCAACCTTACATTGCTAAAAAATGGGGAAGCAACTAAAACGAACCTTGAAGAGAGCAATGGGCTTGACCTGGATTCAATCCCAATATATGTTCCTGGTAACTGAACATTCCCAGCATCATAATGATGAGCATATAGAAACTGGTAAAGAGAATCATGTTCTCATATGGAGTCAACTACATCCTGCAACAGCTATGTTGTGCTTGTGTATATACTACACTATCCTGCTGTATCACTCTACTAGATCAAAATCCCACGCAACAACAATGGAGTAAGTAAACTCAATGTTAAACTTGTGTGAAATATGTTCAAGAACTTAGAGGATATTGGACTATGAAATTCACCAACTACCGCTCCATTTAATAACTCCATTTAATAAAATGCTGGAAAGAAAAAAAAAAATTCATCACCATACTACTTATGGGATGAAAATAAGAATTAAATCTGGAATAAATGGGAAAAATCTTAGCTATGCTTATATTAGGAGTTCTTTCATAGTCAGTGAGCTTCACATTACATGCAACATGGTAAAGGCAACAAAAAAAATGCGGCAAGCTATTCTTCCTTTGAGGAAAAAGGATATTGTGATGGTTGTGTAATCTAATGATTAAACTGGTGTCTTATATGTGCAAGGCAAACATGTTCATGTTCTTTGACAAAGACAATTGAAATCAACTTCCAGATTGAGGTTTTTTGGGTTGTTCTTTTTTTGTAGTGCAGGAAAGAACTCCTCAGAGAAAGTACTAACAAAAATACTGAACGCTGAGTGTTCAGAGCAAAACTATATTTACAACAGTTTTATGAAAATTCATAACTAGAGTTAAAAGTAATATATTTCACTTGATTCTCACCTGTCACCTCATAAGAAGTTATACGCCTCATTTTTAAAACTGTCTTCAGTGAACTATCTTTCACATAGTATGACAAATTCAGTTACTGGAAAAGGATGGAAAGATACTGAAATTGCCTTTTTCTATTTAGAAGTCATACGTGAAAAATTACTTCTTCTAGTTTATGAATATTAAAATTGTTCTTATTTTAATCTAAAAGATGAAAAAACACCTTCTTGTTATTAGTCATGATGTTAATGTTCTTATTTTTAATCTTCCTGAGGTAGTATGTCTTTTATCTTTCCACAAGGATGGACAATGCTTCTCTCATTTTGCAATACATCTCTTTTATATTTTTCTCCGGTAATACAAACTTAGGTATATACTTTCCTTTTAATTAAAAGTTTATTAAACCTATAGAGAAGAAATGTATTTGCCTATCAATATTTTTCAGTCTTTTCCATTTGTGTGTTTCAGGAAAAGAAACCTAAGCAATTCACCATTCCCCAGCAACTCCCTGGAGTCTTCCACAAGCAGATTCCCCTCCCCCAGATGCCCCTCTACATGTTTTCACTTGAACAAAATTTGTTACAGTTTTTGTCATATTATAATACTGAAAGAAATTCTTTTAGTTCTGTGAAATGGTGTCTCAAGTTTTAAAAAAAAGGTTTCCCCTCCTGTCTCCAGTGCAAGGTTTGTAATGCAAATTAATAATGTGAACACTCTCTTTAGGAGGTTATATAAACCATACACATGATTATTAAAAAAAAAACGAAAACCAAAAATAATAATCAGCAGTATTTTTTATCTCAGTATATCTATGCTAAATCATTGTTAATGATGCAGCCCTACAGTGTGAGGAAGTAGAAGCAATATCATATTCATATTGAAGACTGTAAGGAAAAATTAGTGCATAAATGAAAAGGGAAGAGGTGCTAGGTCTCCAAGTTATTACAAAATTAGTTTTGAAGTGTCTTAATTAAAGTTGTAAATAAATAGCCTTTTCTTCTATGATTACTGTAAAGATTAACTAACAAGACACTCTTGTAAATTGTATTTGGATGCTCTTTCCAAACAGAAAGTTTCCTCCGATAGTTACATACTGCTGCTTTTAAATTTACATTCTTTAGGCTGGATTGTCTGATCTCCATATCCTCCTCTACTGGTGGCTTCTGGCTCTACTGTATTTCCAGGTAAGTGCACTTCTGGGGTGGCATTTTTCTCCATCTCTTCTCTGGAAGAGAATGGATATGTTATAGAGCATTTATATCCCCTTATTTGTGTGTACTAAGGAGAAAAACCATGAAAGAGGCATCATCGCGTCAGTCGAGACCTGTGTAGCAGGAAACAAAAGCAATAAGCACCACAGTGCTTTCATCCTGTGTTTACCTACTGCTGTTTCACATGCCAGAGGTGCTGACAATTACAAGGAGATGGAGCAATGGATGTTTTTCGATGCAGTTTCACTGTGTCTGGGAGCAGGCAGGTAGAATACTAACTTCAGCACAGGAAACTCCAGCATTTCTGGGCTCAGTACGTGGTGAAGGCAGATACCAGTTTCAGATTTCAAACTAAACATCACACATGGCACTCTTGAGCACAGGGTCTAACAGAATTCCAGTCAATGCCAGTGCGCTGCTGTCTTAGACTCAGGAAATTTTCTCAGGGGAGCTAAAAGTCCTTAAGATTGTTTTGCTTTCCAATTATTATTATATTTTTCATTGTCACATATACCATTTATACTGGGTTTGGCACCTTTAGCCTATTGTTCTGTAACAGAAATGCTGCTGCTTTTCATGGCTTGTCTGTATGCCAGTAGCAATTATTGTGTGTTGTTGTTTTTCACACTTGCCATCATTCTGCTTGGTGCCAGAAGTAAATCTTTTACTGTGCATGAGACACAGTAAAGCTGTGATGGTCTAAGGGTAGAAGCAAGGTCTCTTATCAAGGGATAAACTTTTTACTAACTACTTGCCATAATATGGAAAAAACCAGAACCGCTTGTACATAAATGAAGTGTTTCTTCAAGGAAGCCTAAATATCTGATGTACTTTACCTAAAAAATTAAAGGCTTACTTGATCAACACAGATATGTTAGAGTATCTAAAAACCCACCTGGTATCCTGAGAAACCTACCTGGTTTCTAACAAATTCAGTACAGTAATTCTTCTTTTTTTAGAATATCCAGAGGTAACTGGAATAAAATGCTATTCATGCATTTAATTGTCTTTTATAATTTAAAAAAATGTATTGAACTGCTTCTTAAAGGTTTCCCTTTTCAGTGCTCCCAATACCAACATTTTACTTTTTTGTGAAAGCAGGTTATCTTTTGTCTCCTTATCGACAATGACTGCACCCAGAATAGCTATTTTAGTGATTTTTAACTCTTAAGTAATTCTTCTATGTCTGGGCAGAAATAATATACCTTTCCTCATTCCTTAATGTTTGACGAAGACATTTAGTTGAAAAGTCTATCAACTTCCATTTCTCATCTTGAGTGAGATGCTGGTAATTATCAGTTTAAGAAATGTCCTTCTATCAGGAAATTTTTGTTAGTAAGAGGCACAGGAATGGCTCTGTCATTGTATATAGAATGCAGTGAATTATTCGATGGATACTTTGCATATTCGATGGATAATTGCATGACAAAATATAGGGTGGTGTTTTTTTTCCTTTTTGGCTGAAAAAATATTATATCAGAAGATTAAAAAAAACAAAACAAAAAAAAAAAGCCAAACCAAATGTGCTATTTGCTGCATTTAGGAAGAACAGAAATCTCAAAATATATGTGTGAAAGCATGGCTGATTCCAGTAAAGTGACACTGCAGAGCCATTACAGAGAAACATGGTGGTTTCATCCAAAGTAGGTTAGACATGAGGATGCACCTATTCTGCACATATTTTGAAATGTGCAATTGTATGTCCTGACTTGCTGAAGGGTAAAGTTTGTTAGGAGGCTTAGCCATCATCTTAGTATTTACATCTACTTTTTAAACTTTGAGGACTTCTATGAAGAAACAAAGATGATGGAGAGCAGGACTAAATTGAACTTTGAGGTTGAGAATGACAATCATAACCCACAGCTGCAAGCCCTGGTTCCTCTGACATGGTGTGGGAGTTGGGTCAGGAGCAAGGTACATAAAAATGGTCAAGCTGGACAGGCTTTCTTATTTTACCTGTCCCAACATGAAAAAAAAAACAAAACCCAAAAAACCACAAAACAAACAAAAAACAAACAAACGAACAAACAAAAAACCAACCAAAAAAAAAAAATCAGATTGCTTGGCATTGTTAAAATACAGTCAGATCTTGATATGCTCAGAAACAAACACTTTGTCTTCCAGAAAATATGTCTGAGGTAGATGACATGCACAGGAGAATTTAAGGGCCCAAGTTTTGGAAGCAAGTATTCACAGGTTTTAGGGCTCTAAATTTTATCCTCAGGTTTTTTTAGGTCTAATGTATCTTTTAGGTTTTGTAGGTCTAATGTTTAGACAGTCAGAAAGCCTGTGGCATTCACAACATCTGAATGGAAGTTTTTTGATAAAACATAAATGCTTTAAGCACAAAAAAATCTCTTGTGCCTCACCAACCCAGACACATGTTAACTTTTTTTTTTTTTTCCTAAGAAAATGTGTACAAATTTCAGTTAATACAGGTTTTTTGTGACTAATATGAGCACAAACTAAGCAGATGTTTTCCCCTGTTTATAGGACATACATACTGGGGCTGATCTCAAGAAATCAAGTCAAGAAAATCCTGACCATTTCTGACCCATGAGGTTTAAAACACCCAATTAAAAAGTGCTGGGAGTAATAACCACATACCAGAAAACTAGTTCACTTTGTTTTCCTTTTTTTAAGCAATAGAAATAAGTGACAATATTGAAAGGCTGAGAGAGCTCTGCACTATTTCACTGCAGTATCAGTTACTTTGTTTCCAGACTCTTAAAGAAGAATTGTACCTCTGCTGCACAAAATAATTTTGTGGCTGGTCTCTTATATCTGGGAAAAAACCAACAAACCATGCAAACAAGGCACTGCCAGCAAGAGAAAACAGGCCTTCACTTTGTTACAGGCTCCAGTTTTAAAAATCAATATGACTAGGGAAAAAACTTACCTGCTTAATGGAAGACTCAATCACAATAGTGGCAAGGTATTCTATGCTAACGTTCCTTTTTTTATGTAAAATCAGAAAGAAATACTTTTTTTTTTTTTTTTTTTTTTTTTTTTTTTTTTTTTTTTTCTCCTGTGTAATATTTTCTAATGCTTATACCTGAATTGGAGTAGTATGTGGCTGTCTGCCATATCATGTTTTTATGCTGAGCAGAAGCATCATGTGACATTCTGAGGCAAACACCTTTATCCTGGATCCTCGCAAGAACTCAGTGGGATTCACTGGCTTATGCAGCACAAGATGCCAAATTGCCTCTGAATTTGGCAGCAGCTGTTATCACAGTCTCAGGCAAAATGCTACCTGAGGATAAAGCATCAGCCATCTGTGGGAACAATCCATTTGCTCCTGCTTTCCCTTTCTTCTTAATGTACAATGAATAAAACAATGAGGGAGCAAAAAAATGTGTTACTGCTTCCTGGGAAGCAAAGACCTCGTGAACACGTTGACCTTGGTGGGTGTATTAACAGTTGGATTTGGTGATCTTAAAGATCTTTTCCAACCTAAGTGACTATATTCTTGAATGAGATTTCAGACTTACGACAGGAAACTATTGACCCCTGTGTAAGTAGTGCCACAACCACGTACTCATTCTGCTAAAATGGGCTTTCTATTTCAAGTATAGCACGGTTGCTGCAGAGTCTGTCAGGCACATAAAGAAGGCCCCTGGGAGGAGGCCACCTTCACAGAAAGATCTGTGACTCAGTCATCTTGCTGGAGAGTCAACAAAATTCCTCCCACTCTGATGCAAAAGTCCTGGGCTCTTGCAGAGGACAAACTGCTGACAGGATGTCTACCTGAGTGAGGGTCACCTGAACGAGCTGAGGGAAGGTACATGGGTTCTCAGTGGACTGTCACAGCATGGCCTGGGTAGGAGTATAGCTCCTCCTGCATTTTGAAGGGGGTGGCACTGTTCAAAATATCAAAATCCAGCCATTCAGTAGAGTGGTTATAGGGCTTGCCTTGAGCAATAATGCTGGACCTCTGAGTCGGTTGATGTTTTTGGTGCTGAAAGTGCACCTATGCAGCCTTCCATCTGCAAACCAAAGGAAGTGATGTATCTTTTCAGCTTGTAGATACTAATATTTGAAGTAGAGGAGGCATGAAAAAAATGTGAGAGTGGTGACATAGTGTTTTCTGGACTGCTGCAGCATCTCAGTCCCCAGGGCAGCAACAGGCTGTGCAACCTCTCCCACTGCCCCAAGGGCTGCCTGCGCCCAGGACCATCCCTACTATTGCCCAGATGTGTAACCTTGGGTCAGACTGCTATGAAATGAGCTAAGTGGTGGGAAACAGCTATGAGAAGCCCCTTTAGGGCCCTTGCTCAGCCTGGGAACAGCACTTAAGATCAGGCATTACATGAGCTCTGCTGCCTTGCCCTTTGCTGTCCCTGGCCTTCCCCAGCTTGGCTCACTGGCTTCACCTTGGACATGCCTTGTCACAGCAGGCTTTCCTGGAGATCTATGGTCATCTGTCTGCTTATTATTGGTGGTTCCTCTCTTCTTGTTTGGGCACTATGGAAGTGAAGTGCTTGTAGGTGAGGTTGCAGCCTGGCATTCATGCTTTGCCATCTCCCAGAGAGCAGCTGGCTCCTGCTGCTCCCTGGAACACCACTAAAGAGGTGGTCTCAGGGTTTGACCTTTGAATGTGTCATGGCTACCATTGCAGATGACACCTATCCAATGAATCACTTGGTTGAGCTTTTCATGGAAAAATGTTTCAAATACTATGAATCCGTGCTCAGTAGGAAGACAGGCTTTTCTATTTTTCTAGCAGTTTTGAACTTTTCCATATTGAACATAAAGGTTAGAAATAAATGGAGGTTTTGACATGAGATTTCATTAGTACTTGTGTAATGACATAAATATCTTCAAGTATCTCTTGGGAATACAAAAAATTATGTATATTAGTACACTCTTTACCTTTCCTACAGATGTCTTGGCCTCAATGACTTGGGAATAACCTGTATTCAACTAGTATTCTTCTGCCTTTCTAGCTTCATGTAAAATCCTCAGCCAGTGCTGTTGAGTTTCTAAGCACCACATATAAAATATATGCCATTAAAATTCATACTCTGTTACTCTAGTCACTGTACCTTCCACGTCTTTTCTATACAAACCTTTGATCAAGAGTTCTGCTGGATCCAGCTTTTCATGAAAGCTCAATGAGGGGATTATCACTCTTTTGACCCCGATTGCACTGTGTCATGAGTAAAAAAATTAAAACTTATTCATATGTATCAAAGCTGAGGTAGTCTTGCATGGAAGCAGAACTTGGACCTTTCAGGATAAAGGAATTGAAAGTCAAAACCAAAGATAGGATGTAGGTTAGCTGCCTCCACAGCTAGCCTGTACTTTAACTGGTGCTTCTACGATTACGGTTTTAAACTTCACTAAAATACACTTTGTTAAATTTTGGGGGTGTTTTTAGATCTTACAGAGTAAAATACCATTTTTTAAATGTGAGGTTATATGAGGTATATACATATTTATATACATATATATGAGGACAGTCTTTGCAGGCTTTGTCTTAGCATCTTCTCCATTCTCTGGGCAGTTTTGGTGAAGGAATTTAATGCTGGAATACCTTCTCTCTGTCTTTAAATTCTGTCTTTTAATTCACTCTTGTTCTTTCAGATTTGTTGAAGTTTTAGTAACTGCAATCACTGATATGAATTTCCATTAAGTGAATACAAAAGGGCTTCCCTGCAACTGAGCTTTTTATATTACTCTACAAACTTCATGGGGCAGTTTGCCTCAATTATTGATGCATGAACAATTGAAATTGCTTAAGAACAGCAGCAAATTGGAAGCGTGTTTTGAAATACTGTTTCTTCCCTTTCTTTAAATTTACTGTTCACCAATCTGTTTTGCTGGGATATGTTATCTCTATAGAAAAAAAGGCTATCACTGTTTTAATTCATAACAATATGTAGGAAGAGAAAGATGCTGTAATATGCTCTGGGTATCACAATGATTCTATTAGGTCAGTATGTAGAACTTTTTTTTTGCACTGCTAACTTATATGAAATGCTGTGACTTATCAGCATGTGTTTTTTTAATGTAATATGCTTTTTTGTTTGGACATACCAAATATAAAACATATTCAGTAGCATCCTAGCTTCCAAATTCACATCTGGTCTATACAGAAATTCCTAATTTATCATGGCAATGCAAGCCATTTTTTTTTCCAGATGCGCATTATTTCCACTTAACTAGGGGGACAGAGATGAGTTACTGCTTAATAAGACACAAATTTATCTCTGGAGAAGCTATTTCCACAGTGTCTTCAAGAAGGTTCACTCTAATAAACAACACAGCCACCTAGTGGTAAAATGGAAACCCGGCCTTTTCATACGCTGGATGTTTAGTTCAACACTTATGAGCACCCTAAAACATGTCTCCTGGATTAAGATCTTGGATGTGAAAGTCTCCGACCTCACAATTTTATTCAGATCCCTCATTGTTTTCATTGCATTCTAGGCCCTGTTCAATTGCTTACCTCTTTCCAAACTGCAATGACTCAATTTCTGTGAGTAGGGAACTTGCTAAAGTGACCTGGTCCTTGAGTGAGCTCTGCCTGGCCATTATTGTCATATTTTCCCTATCCATAGGCCAGTAAGTATGAACTTTGCTATGGCCAGTCCAAGGCCACAGGTTTTGTAGTTACCTGACAGTGCAGGTCTCAGGACTTGTCTGGTCTTGCCTTGGCTTGAGCTGCTTTTAATAATTCTTGTTTGGCCTAGTGATTAGTGCCTGGATTGTTTTAGTTAGGGCCTGTGAATAGGCTTTACTGTACAAATCTGACAGACCAGGGTATCTGTTCATTGCCTAAGGTGCAATAGCCCCTTTTGTCAAATAAAACTGATGGAGGCTATAGTAAAACTTTAAAACTTTAGCTGGAAACCAGGAAAACAGCAGACTGTGATAAGATGTCTGTAAATATAGCCCTGGGTGAATGCTAGTATTCAGGCAGAAGGGATCCTGTACAAAGAGCTAGACTGAAGCCCTCTTTGGAAATAACTCAGGATGCTGATGGTCTGCTGCAACAGTTTTACCCACTGCCTTGCTGCTTAATGGAATTTAGTGCCATCAACCTTGTCACACAAGAGATGTGAACAGTGAGCATAACAGCAAAGAAAAGCAGTAGACATTATTAAGTGGTCAATAACAATTTTAATGACATCACCAGTAAGGCCTCACCGTATAAATCTGGACTGTTATGATTAGGTTAAAAATAAATTCTGGGCTTAATTTTGTTCTTTTCTGGCCATTAGCAGTTCTTTGAGTTTAACATAACCATAACAGCATTGTCACCTCTACATCAGAACTGAGAAGAAATATTTCACTTTTCGTCCAATTTCATTTTATCCTTTCACTATTCTTGAAAACACAATCAATCTGTAAGACCTGTCCATAGTAACTTCTTCCTATTGAATAGTTAAACTTTATTATATAGAGCATTCATACTAAAAGATAAGAGACTGGAAGAACATTTTAGGTTTTATAGCAGTTATCGTAGTTGGCTTATGAAATCTCTGGAATAAAAATTATGTAATGCCAATACTCTCTCATTTGATGCAATTTTTCAACATAAGTTTAATTTACATTTTCTATCAACTGGAGACCTAAGTGACAGAACTAAAAAACAAGTACTGGCCTGCCTGAATTATATCATAGAATCACAGAGTATGTTGGGTTTATGTAATTTTGTGGAGGCCAGCTTTCCATTGAGGGTTTACAATGACTGGGATGTTAAAAAACCCATTTTGGAAAATCTCATCCTGTGTGTGAAATGCAAAGTTTGTTATAAATTCACAGATATGTACAGCCAGGTTATTGCATCTTGACACCAGATCTTTATCTTGTCATGGATTTAACCCCAGCTGGCAACTAAGCCCCACACAGACACCATGGAGGATGGGGGAGAAAATCAGAAGCATAAAAGTGAGGAAACTTGTGGGTTGAGATAAAGTCTTTTTAACAGTTAGAGCAAAAGCCACACACACAGCCAAAGCAAAACAAGGACATCCTTCACTACTTCTCACCAGCAAGCAGGTGTTCAGCCATCCCCAGGAAAGCAGGGCTCCCTCTCATGTAACAGTCACTTGGGAAGACAAACACCATCACTCTGAATGTCTTCCCCTCCTTCTTCCTCCAGCTTTCTGCCATCATATGTCATGGCACATCCCTTTGGTCTGTTGGGGTCAGCTGTCCTGGCTATGTTCCCTCCCAGCTTCTTGAGCACCTGCATGCTAGGGAAGCATGGGAATTTGACAACTCCGTGATTTATTAGAAAAAATATTAAAACCATCAGTGTGTTATCAACATTCTTCTCATATCAAATCGCATACTAAATCCAAAACTTCATGATATTCTAGCTAATATGAAATAAATATAGCTCTATCTCAGCCAAAACCATCCCAGCTGAAACCAGGACAAAACTGTTCCAGCATTTGAAAATACATGAAATAAATCTAAACGAAATAAAAATTGAAAAAAATGAAAGTTTATACGGTTTCTATATAGAAAAAAAAAAAAAAAAAAAAAAAAGGGACACTTATTTTCAAGAATCTGGGGTACAAAAGATAATTCCATCACTATGCATGATACCAGAATTCAGAAAAACAGTATGTGTAGCTCTTGTGTATATTAAGATGATTTCTTTACATTTTCTTTATGCCTTCTTAACAATTCTAGATGCTTGAAAATATCTGTTGTTGGGTTACTAAGGCAAGTAGCTTGAATTCTATCCAGTATTTCAAGAGGGGGACATTTACATGTGATTTGTCATACACAGTAAATTCTTCCTTTTAAAAATTCTTTGCCAGAACTTTGCATTTGCAATTGCTGTCATAATGAAAAATGTGTCATCTTTTTTTCTTTTTCGTGTCCTCAAACAGATATTGCCACATTTTGCTGTTTCTGAAAATGTTTGCCTTTTAGGGCTTGCCAATAATGGATTAGCTTTTAGTCTGAATATATAATAAACAGCTCACTATGAAGATATATTAGGATTTGTTTGCCTCTAGACTTTCATAGCATTCTTTTTTGTATTCTGTTCACCCTCAAAATTAGAAGGAGTTTTTTAAAAAAAGATCCCAGTTCCTTTTTACTGAATAGAAACCAGTCTTCTAAGATTTTTTGCAATAAAATGACTACTGATTCACAGTGGTGAAGCTACGTGCAAGAAGTGTCAGTGTCTGAACCCACAGACGTGTAACATCAAGGATTTGGTCCTAGGTTCATGCTCTTTGCTGGAAAACTATCATAAAATGCTCAGCACTGTAGCTACAAACAGCTACAAACAGTATGGTAGTTCTTGAGAATTTTCATTATAATAATTATCTTTTGGTCTTATTTCTGAAACAGAAGAGGGAGGAAGGGAATGAAAGGAGGTGGGGGTGAACAGTCCAGGAACTTTTTATGATATTGAAGATAAAATTGTTGCTATATTCTGAATTTTCAATTATATATAAATTACTACCATGTGTAAAAAATAAGCAATTAAAAATTTGCATGAGAAAGAAATCCAGCCATTTTCTAGAAAAAATGTAACACTGACACAACAAATTACTTTTGTCCTCAAAGTCTACCTTACTTTTGCATAGGTTTAGAAATTTTCTCAAAGCCCCACACTCATCTGTAGCTTATAATGATGTAGCCAGAGCTCCAGAATCCAATCCAGTTGAGGTTGTCTGTTTAACAACATTTCTGTTCCAAAAAATATAATCCAAGCATCTAAAAGTTACCATTTCTGGAGGAGAAAAATCCAAGGAAACAAACCTTAGTCTTTATCAGAAACACAGTTATTCAGCACAAGAGTTACAGAACAGATGAACTTTTAAGTCTACTTCACCAGAAGAAAATTAGAAACCAGGATTATGTTATTCTAATGTTGATTCAAGTCAATTTTCTTCTTACTAATACAGTATTAGCAGCTACTATCTGTTAAAGGAAAAAATATATTCAAGACTGAAAGCATACATACTTATTTGGACAAGTGACAAGTGGGAAATCTGTTTATCAGAACCTGCCTGGGATTTCAAAAAACTTTAGGACCTGTGGGGTCAAAGGTAAGGACTAAGGGAATCTAGATGATGAAACACGCTGTGGATACTGTCTGTAATGACAACCTGCAAATCTGTCTCTCACATTAGTCTTTTAGATGAAAGTAAATGCATATATATATGAGTGACATTTGTAATAACCTTTTCTTGGTCACAATTGTTACGGTCCAGAGTAACATTATTTTTTTGGTTTTTTTGATCTACAAGAACAAAGTCCAACCATCAAGGGTCGGGTGCAAGCATAAATTTTATTTGAAAATTGGCACAAGAAAAATGATAGAACCTCGTGAAAATATGGGGAATATGTTGCCAGGCAAAAAAGGGAGAGAGGAAAATGAGAAGATACAAGAAGAGGGAGAGAGAGAGAGAAATGGAAGAGAAAAGAGTAAGAAAGTGGGAAAGAATGAGAGTCAGAGTCACCACCAGGTGTTCAGCTGCCCCGAAAGTTTCTTCAAGATTGTGTTCTGATCCTGGATGGGGCCCGATGCGAGATGGGGGTCAGGAGGACAACGGAACCACAGAATGGAGATCCATTTATACCCCTAACTTCCTTTGTTCCCAAGGGGAGCTGTCAGTCAGCCGCTGCAGCCACCAGGTTCATCAGCATCACTACAACCAAGGCATCTCCCCACCTTAGCCAGAGCCATTGAAGACGGGCTCGCCTGGAGGGGACTTCCCTTGGACTTGTCTCAGAAGGGTGTAGTCTGCTTGTCCCAGCCTTGCAGACTGGTTCTCAGAGCAGGGGAGTCTCCACCTGATAATCCCACTGCTCCCTGCTCCATTCCAGCCTTCACTCACCAGTCAGGTACATCAGCATAAGTACAATCAAGGTGTCTCCCTCCATCCAAGCCACTTTAAAATTGTCTTTTGAGTGAAAGAAAATTCCAGTCAGGGGGATCATCAGTGGAATCTCACAATAATCATATATTTTATTCTTTATAACGCTAACTTCTTTCTTTTTCAGGCTGTCTTTCAGAAGCCTCTGTTCCATTAGCAATTTTCCAGAGCACTATCTTTAAAAAAATCCAAAAACTTCATGAAGCATAACTTGCCTAACAAGTACTCAAGCAGTTTACTAGGTGGATTATTCCTACTTTCATGAATCTGGTACTGGATATTTAAGAAATAGAAGGGGTTTTATGGTAAATGCATAATGTTCCTTTCTGTTCTGAGTCAAATATTCAGATCAGTTTGTGAAGAAGTATGGAGAATTAGCGTCCCTGGTTCTCCAATAGATATTAAAAATAGTCCTGTGGATAAAATCTTTAACTCCTTAAGTTCTTCTCAGAAGAGGGAAAAGATCGTTCTCTACTTTCCCTCTTCCTTTTATGTTTCTTAAACAATAACTACTGGTTTGTATTACAGCAACACAGGAAATCAGATGAACCTTTGCTATGAATCTGTAAAAGTTCTTACAGCTACTAGAACACAAGATGAACTGGCTTCAGTCTTTTAGCATTTGTTTGGATAATCTGAACTATAATATCACATATGACTTTAATGGTATCAGCAATAAGAGAATCATATCTATTTGCTACCAAGGTCATACTGTATTACAGCATACTCTAAATTTTCACTAAGAAGGTTTTTTCAGGCCTGCTTTCTGACAAGACTATTTCTTTGGCTATCACTTAGAAATTATTTCAAGCAATAAGGTTCATGTTCAGTGTGACTGAAATATCAAGGGACCTTTGTCATTGACAACAAAAAACCAGAACAAAGTCTTACTCTCCATTAGTGACCCCTATTATTTAGAGAAAGCTTTATAGCTGTGTTGGGATGTCAGTGAGAAGCTTCATAAATTTCCATAATGATTCCCCTACACATAATTATGATTAGCAGTGCCAGTTATTAAGGGTATTTTCTTCTTTCAAGGCTGATGCATATGCTTTGCTGCTTAGGAATAATTTCATGATAAAGTTCCTAGAGCAGGGTACAGCTAAAAATATTTTCACCATAGTCTGTTTTGATATTTTTTAGAAGATACACTACCAAAAAAGAATTTTACTAAACCACTTAAGAAAAGTAGTCCAGCCTCATGTGTCTGTACTTACAGTTTGAGAACAGTAATTGTCCTTGACTCAGGTGTGCATTATGACCACCAAGAGAGCAGGTTTTTTCCTTTTGGCCAGCTGCATATTGAATGTATCAGCTTCAAATGCAGTATATGAGTAATTATAACATGGACTGCCTGAGACAATAGATCATAGCTCTACTTGGAACTAAGAAAAAGCAAATATCTGGACTGCAATCTTCTCTAAGCTAAATGGAAATCCTTTTTCCTTTTCTTATGTCTTTGTTGAGTTACAAACTGCTATCTAGAACTAAGTAATATTTTTTCTGGTGAGACCAATGAATTTTTCTTGGCCTATTCGCTTCAAAGGAGAGCCCTGTTGGTTTATGTTCACAATTTTCCTCAACTATAGCCATTTTCTAACAGATACCATACCTTGATATGGTGAAAGGGTTCCCTTGTTACTGACAAACATTACACAAAGAATGTGTATTTGGAAATTAATGTTTTATCTTTCTTTTCCCCTTGGTAGAACAATTAATTTTTAAAGAAAACCCTTAAGGAATGTAAGGATGTTGGGGCTTCAAACTAGACAGAACTTTGAGATTAATCTGCTTGCACTGAAGATTAAAGTTTATTAAAACCATACTAGCATTCATAAATACATTGGTGGCAACAAAGGATTTCTTTCAACAGAAAACTTTAGACAAGAGATAAACAAATACAGAATTATTGTCCTACCAAAATTCCATTCTGACCCCCCTTTCTCCTCTGTTTATTAATTCTAATTTGCTTATCCACACCTTTGATGGGTGTTTCCTGGGAGGGGAAGGGGGTGTGACTGCCCAGATGAAGCTATTCAGGTGGTTTCAGAAAGGTGACCTGCTCTCCAGGAAAAGTTGCCTGCTCTGCAGTGGGACTGACTGCTCTCCTCCTGGTCAGCTCTTACCTGAAAACTGTACAGCCACAGACAGCCTATGGAGACCCTTTCTCTTGCAGTGGGATGTGAAGGTATGATGAAGCTCATATCTTTTCTTTTAAAAGAAAGTCTAATAATTTAGTTAGAAATAGAAATTTGAAATGTCTTTAAAATATGCATCATGGTCCATAATGACAGATAGACCTTTATGTGTGTTTGGTATGAACTGCTAACTTTAGTAACATACAGTACTACTATTAGTTCTGAAATTATGATAGAGATTAAATTATGTGAAATGGGAAGAGGTGGTGTTTGCATTAATCTTTTGCCTTAAAGCCTATGTTTGTTTTGCATAATTTAAAATGGAAAGCAGCAGTGGTGAAATATACCTTGAACAGGTTGTGGCTAAGAGTCTTTCTGCTTCTGAATGGTGTGTTTCAAAGGGAATGGCAGTCTCTTGTAAAACAGAGCAGTCATTTATAGCTTGTTGTTTCAGAGTAGAGTCTCTAAGAGGAGATGGCAATCTTTCTGCAAGAAATAGGAGATAAAAGAAATTACTAATGAAAAAAAAATAATAGACATGAAGCAGGTTGGTATGTTGCTAAACCAGACTGGCCAATAGTGGATGCTTTGGAGGTACTAGATATAATTTTCCTGTAGCAGAGACTACTATAGGAGTAGAATAAGATGAATGCTTTAGCATGGAGGACAGAACGTAATCAGCTGGTTTGTGTTAGCCAAATAGATATAAGAGAAACTAAAAGTACTGTAAAGGTTTCTTTTTCTTCTCTCCTCTTTTCTTCGTTGATAAATCATATTGGTTTGTTGATTTTGTTTTGTCAGTCATGTGACCTCTCTTGTGTGTATATATTGTAAATTGAACTAAAAGTGGAACTACTCTGAAGACAGCATAATAATAAAACTGAAGGCTTATATTGTGGGTTGAGAGGAAAATGTTTTAAAAAGGGGGGGGGAAATACTTTTGTTTTCTTGGTTTGGGTTTTTTTTGCCCTGCATACTTGAACTCTGTGGTGGTAGTTAGAGAAACCTGACTCCAATGTCAACTCCTAACTGAGTGGCTCAGTCTCTGGATGTGTCTTGTCCTGACAGACAATACTGAAGGGACTGGCCAAGATTTAAGTTGGTAGATGCAGCTAATATTATGGCCCAGATGGGTCTTTGTTAAGCATGCTTTTTTAGAGTACAGCTATGTTTAAATGTTATAAAATGCTTTCAGTGTTTCAATATGAGGAAATCATGGGTGTTATTCTGACATTTCTGCACTTCAGAGTGGCATTTTGTTAGCAAGGAGTTGGAATAAAAACAGAACACCAATAAACTCCACAAAAACCCCAAACTGGAACAGGAAGGGAGATGGCAAGATTGAAAGATGAAAAGTGTGTTTGTGTGCGTTTTTTTTAACATCTGATTTCAAAATGTTTATTTAATGTTGCATTTTAAATGCATGCAGCTTCAGATAGACATATTTGAAAACTGAACAGAGGTCTTTGTTCTTTAAATGTACATGTGTAAGAACAAACTGAACATCTGAGTATCTTATAGTCCTGTTTTATGGTGTCCATTTAATGTTGATTCAGAATGGAGGCTGCTGCTATTTCATGTACGTCTGCATTAGTGAATTGGTAGTTGTACTGGAAGACTTTGTCAGAAAGAAAATGGTAATTCAGGATAACCATCTATTTTGTGTGAAGGTACTGGTTTTTTTCCAAAAATTGTACTTTGGAGAGGCTGAATGTGCAAAGAGTGGGGCACGGTGGAGTGGTGAAGTCAGTTGAAGCATTTAAGGAAACTGATTCTTTCTGGGTTTTTTCTTTTTCCTTTTTTTTTTTTTTTTTTTTTTTTTTTTTTTTGGTTGTTGGTTTTTTTTGTTGTTGTTTTGTTTGGTTGTTTGTTTTTGGGTTTTTTGGCAATTATGTGCTTCTGAGCCCTCAGCACACCAAAGGGCTGCTCATACCACTTGTGTTGATGGCAAACTTTGCTATAATTGTTTTTCCTCTGGCTTTTGCTGAGAAGTTAAAAAATATCATTTTTGTTCTAATGTGAGATGAAAAATTTGATATTTTCTCATGACATTATAGTACTGTTCTCCAGGCAGCCCTGGAGAGTAATGAATGATAGGTATCTCAAACCCTTCAAAATAATCCGCATTGTTTCTGAGAACTTGAGCAAACAGAATGCTATTATCTGAGCCCCAGAGGACAGGTTAGTAGACCTGCCAGTCCCCCTGCTGTGTACATATTTATCATCATCATTGTTTTCAAGATTATGAAATGGACAGTTCCACAGGGCATGGGTTCTGCTTCTGCAAAATAGAAGCTCTAGCATTAAGGCAACTGCAGTTACTTATTTTGTTGCTGACATCAGTGGGTCAAATTCTGCCCAGCTAAGTTTTGGCATTTATTTTCCTTGATCAAAGTAAAGAATTTAATACATGAGATAACACCCTCATTCTGACCTAACGTGCAAGGGACAACAACCCTCTGAACAGCCAGAATAACTTTATTCCATGACTTTAGCTGAAAATGCCACAGAAGCTCATTAGGTCACTGGATTAGCAGAGATCACCCTGTTTATCTGCAGTATTTTAAGCACTCCTGCTGCAGAAACAGTGTATCGAAATCAAGGATAAATGAACCTGCTGCGGGGAAAAAAAATTACAAAAAAACCTCAAAACAGCTTTCCACACACACAAAAAAGCCCCTAAAAACAAAAAACCAAAAACCCCTCTGAGTTACTCAAGTCTGTTATACTTAGGCAGAACATTTTTTATTGTATCTAGTTTTTCAACTTCTGAATTATTATCAGATATTTTTTGTTTAGGACTTTATATGAACCATCTCTGAAGCTGTAACATAGTTAATACTAAATTAAAGTATGCCTTGGCTGAAAAACCGTGCCATGAAATTCTTGAATTTTAGATGTTATCACAAATGCTGTCCTTGAACTATGTGTAAACCTAGCAATACCCATGTGAGACTGATCAATTTCTAAAAACTTATTGCTATGGAACTGCAACTTTTTCTTTTGACTTGCTCCTATTTTATGTGACTAATTGATATACAGAATGGTTTTGGTTGGAAGGGACCTTGAAAGGTCACCTAGTCCAACCCCTCTGCAGTGACAAGGGACATCTTCAACTGGATCAGGTTGCTCAGACTCCTGTCTGACCTGACACTGAGTGTTTGCAAGGATGAGTCATCTACCACCTCTCAGTCAACCTGTTTCAGTGTCCTGCCAACTTCATTGTACAAAACTTTTTCCCCACATCTAGTTGAAATCTATCCTCTTCTACTTTCAAACCATTACCCCTTGTCCTGTTACAACAGGCCCTGCTAAAATAAGAGCAAAAGTGCTAAAATAAGTGCCTAAAAGTTGGCCACTGGGAAATTAGGCAGTCTCTTCTTACATAAAGAAATGTGATAATGAGCTACTAGACTATACTATAGAAAACATTTTTGAAATATCTACTTCACACAAATGCCATTAAGGTGACTGGGATTTGTTTGCTCATTTGGTCTTTTTTTGGGCCATGGTGATGTTTGCAATTTTCAAAGGATCTGTTTAGGTTTTACAAATGTATTTGTGAAGTAATAATAAAAAGTTTGCAGTTGCTGAACTTATTTCACAGTAAAATATAGTTGTGTAGTGATACTGAATTATTTAACAAGACACCTGATATTGTGGATATGAATAAAATTTGAAGTTTAACATAGGAGACATGAACTAGGGGATCATAAGTATCATTTGGTGTAAAAAGGGCTCTCTCTTACTCTGTTCTCATTATTCTTCCTTTGAGTCCTGGCATCAGAAACACCTTCCTTTTAGTTGAATAAGAACAGATGTCTCTCCCATTGGACTCTGTCTTTCTTATCCAGCCAGAAGGCTCACTTTTAAGCTACATGAGGCAAGAGGTAGTCTCTCTCCCTATGAAGTTAAGTGAGCTGTCAATCTCAGCCCCTGCTGACTGAGGCGCAGGGAACCAAGATCACAATGGTACAAGCAAGCTGTACTACTGATATGCTTGGATGTCAGGAAAAGATTCATTAGAACTAAAATGCCATTCTTATAAAGCACTGCCTTTGATGCAGAAATGGGGTGTGTTTTTTTTTTTTTTTTTTGCTTTCACTCCTTGGGATAGCTAGACTAGAGATCCAACAGCAAAAGGAATTTAGATTTCCTATGTAGAATAGAGAGACATTGTGAAGTGAAGTCATTAAAACTGGTGGAGCAATACATCTTCTACACTGCTGTATCTCAGTGAGGTTAGGATTGATGCCTTCATGTTCTTCAGTAACTCAGTCTTGCTAGCTTTTAATAGGTTTTCACAGTGTGCTGGGGCACACCTTTTTCCTACAGCTTTTGGTCTTTGCTACCCAAATTAGAGGTACAGTGAAGAGACTTCTTGGTTTCCTTTGCACTGTTCAAATACCCTGTTAAAATAATCATGTAACTTTTAAACTAAGTTGAAACCACTGAAAATAAGAAATCACAGGATGTCTGCTACCTTTGAGAATTTATAGAACACAGGTAAACTGCATTGTTAATATCTATTTACTTCTAGAGGGTTTATAGAAGGATGGATTTCCATACTGAGACTTACTATTAAGACAGTGTTTTCTTCCTGTCTGACAAAATTAAGCAGCTACAGCACAGAGAAAAGTGTATTTTAATTTTGTACCTGTGACACAATACTTCCCATTAGATGGTTGCCTTTTTAGCAATGGAGCTTTGAGGTTCCTTTGTATGTTACAAAATGGTTAATTCTTCCTGTGTTTGAAGAATAGTCATTTAAGTCACAGTTGTATGGATTGTATGTATGTATGTATGTATGTATGTTGTGGATTCAGGACTCTCTTGCCATGCCCCACTCTGTAAAAAATCAGAATAATAGTCTTCCACAGAGATGGCATAGAAATAAATATACTACTGGTTGTGGTCTTACTCCACCTTTGGAAGGAGCATTTATGACTGTCTAAAATGGATTCATGGTTCGGTGATGAACTCCAAATTTTTACTGGATGTTTGCATAGCTTGTAACTGAGGAAAACTCAAAGAGTGTAAATAGTAACCTTGTCTCTATAGTAGGGAATTGCTGAGCCTTCTGTGTCTGTAGTCACAAAACAGGAATACATTAAATAAGGTTATGATTGCACCACCGCACAAAGAGGCTTTTGTCTCTTTGTAGAGAGAGGTTTGGAAACAGCATCCTGGGGAAAACAGGAGTATGAGAATCTGTTTGCTGGCAGGCTGAAGTTGTTCAAACACAGTTCTTTTTGCTGGAGTTCTGAAAGGGAAGTTTCACCTGTGAATTGTAAAATTTGCTGCTGATGTTGCCATCAAGATACCTGCTCAAGCATACAAATAATTGTGAATAAATCAACCTTAGGAATTTGGTATTCTCCTCTGTTATCTACTTCTTTCTTTCCTGATTAATTAATTGTAGCACCTGGAATCAATTTTTTCCAAGCCACTGGGAAATTACAGTAGTATATACTTCCCTAGAGTTTTGTACTCTTCTATTGTAAGAATTGTGTTCTAATTTTATTTTTAATACTAATATTATTTCATCACTTAATGTTTGTGGCCATCAGACTTTTACTATAAAATTATATAAAATTATGAGAACTTACCTCCTTGCCAGGAAAAAAAAAAAACAAAACAAAACATTTAGCACCTTGCAACCTAAAGGAGCATGGCAAGAACTTTAGGAAGAAGAACCTGTCTAACAGTTAGAGGGTTTTTCACTAGTTAATGACAAACACTACCAGAGAGGTTCTCTTCCTGTACTTATGTCTACTTTGCATCTTTTTTTCTGTAGACAATCTAAATTGCTCTGCAGAGACAACAGCTTGACTTTGTCACAGTTATCCTTTAGCGCTTAGAGCCAGGATAGAGGAATTTTTATTGCTTTTTTTATCTGAAAGACTGGATGTCAGAGTACTATGAGAACAAACTATTATAGGAATAGGAATTTGTCCCTTAGGCTGATATTCCTCAGGATATTTGTGTCTACTGGCAGGGTCTTATTTATATTCTGATTTCCTGTAGGTTTGTTTTGATGTTTTGTTGTTTTGTTTTTTTTTTAACTATCTAGAATCCCCTGGTGACATGGCAAACCTTATGTTTAATTTCATAGTGATTTATTTCAATTTGAAATTATTTTTCCTCCAATGTTGCTTTGAAATATAGGCAATACTCCTGTAAGTTTCTTAAAGATGGATAATATTTAGTATTGTAAATTCAGATGTATAACAGTGTAGGCAAACAATGTTAAACTACAGTTCAGTAAGTCAAGGCATATTGTGCTTTTGCACAAAATGCTATTAAATTCATTGCTTAGTACCCTTTCACTGAGCCTTTTTTTCCTGTTTGCCTTCATTAAACTAAAGTAACAGCGTTGTGCTGAGAATTACCCGTAAGTAAAAAGTGGAGTGGGAATTCTAAAAGTGATGTTAAGAAAAAAAAAAATAAATTGTCAGGAGTACAGGATTTTCAGATAATGCTGAGTACCTGCCTTCTAGAAACTCACCCTCCAGGTGATTTTAAATTGGCAATCCAAAATCACTAGCAGTGCTAGAAATTGTAGGCAGGGTAATATAAAAGAATGTTTTATTTCCTTTAGGCCTGAATGCTGCCAGGAATGAGCCACTGACATTCCCTTGCTGCTGTTTTCCAAAATGCTGATAACAGTCATTGCTGAATATCTTTGTAAAGGTGTTTATCTGAAGAGAGGTGCTAAGGGTCTGATTAAAACTTACAACAGATACTTTTTCAAAGTATATATTTTGTTTTCCTGGTTCACAAAGAAACTTTTAAATAGTTCCTATAAAGAAGTTTTAATTTTTTTTGATAAATTAGTCACTAAAAGGATGTGTTTTGTTACAATGCCAAACCTGCTGTAATTTTAGGAAGTAATATATGCCTAGTGAAATTAAAATTGATTATAATAGTACTTTAAAAATGTGATATTATTCAACTGAAATTTAACTTAAGAATTCATGACAGTTAAATTTCCAGATTTGGTGTTGTAATGATACATAATAGCTTCTCAGGTAACGATTTTTCTTCCAACTTACAGATTTTTTTTTTTTTCCAGGAAAGTAGATATATTTTATAATTTCTAGTGTTTATTTAAAAATTTTTAAAAATTAGTTGAAGTTTTGAAATGTTATTAAATTATATTTCAATATTTCTTTTTAACAGGAAGTAATATATTAGAGTGCTTAAAATCCCAGTACGCTCATAATACTGCAGTCACACATAAGCACCCACCAGATTAACAGCAATTTAAAACCAGTTTACTCAGGCAGTAATGGAAACTTTACAAAGCTTTTAGCTATGGCAGCAGAAAGTTTCATTGACTATGCCAGTTATGGATTGCTAATATTGCTTGCAAATTTGAAACTGAAGGTTGCACCAGTTATTTTACTGACAGTTTTGGAGACTTACAAGAGACTTGCTTTGGAAAAAATTATGCTTTTATTGGACATGCATCATACCTGCTCTGATTAGGAGAGATAACCTTTATTTTACTTGTTGATTCTATTGGAGTAGATATGCTGTTTCACTGGGTATTGGAATGGATATTGGATGTTGTACCATGAAGTTTCACTGCATCATGCAGCAGTCCTTTGCAGGGCTACAGACAGCTCATACGGTAACACTTCTGCATGTGTTGGGTTTTTTTATTATTATTATTGATTAATACTGTTCCCTGGGTTTCATTTCACTTCTCAAACAAGCTTGCTGTCCAGATATTGATAAATCTCTGAGGCGTACCCTGACAGTAGAGAATTTATGAAAAGTGTCTTATTAGAGATTATTTATTATGGAAGATATGGTAAAGTCTTATTCTTACATGAGTCTGCATGTTTATTTTAACTTTAAAAATGCCCAAGCTTAGATTCTCCTTTGTATATATCACCCCAGGATCTTTATGATATAAAGCTTTATAGTTCTATACATCTCTCTGCCACCTTGATGTGACAAACAGTTTTGAAGTGTGGAGCAAAAGACATGCTTGCTTTTTTATTTCATCACCTTTGTGTCTATATTTTCCAGCAAATGTTATTGCAGTTTATCCACTGACTTATGCATCATGTAACTGCTGTTTGACCAAGAGATGAATAATAAATGTGGCATTTATATTCAGGCCTTCTGTTCAGCACCAAGTGAGGGTTGACAGTCACAGCACAGTATCATTTGTAAAGACAGCCAGTCATCTTTTATCATTTTGTTTAGCTAGGAATGCATTAATAAAGTGTTTCATTTGACTTTAGAGGCAAAACAAGCATTTAGACCTATTGACAAGCATCAGACTCTATTGACCAAGAATTCTGGATTTCTTGAAATGTGAAAGGGACCCTAAAAATAATGCTTGTTTGATTCCTGTTTTAGGTGTAACTTTCAAATATAATATTTGCAGACCCCTGAATAGTTCTACTCTCCCTGGTATATCTCCTTCTTGTGACAATGTCTGACTAAACAAACACTTTTAATTGCTATTATGGGATTCCCATAAATTCCAGTGATGAATGACACTAAACATATTCTCCACAGAAATTCTAAGCATTCTGTAACTTACTATCTGTGATGACAGGCAACAGCAAAAGATGCAAGACTAATTGAAAATAAGATTCCCTGGAGTCAGCATCACTTACTCTAGCACAGATTTCCATGAGAAAGGAAAAGATTATGCTACTGGTTTTTTTTGTTGTTGTTGTGGGTTTTTTTAATCAAAGTTCTCTCATTTTAAGCAAAAGCTCCTTCTCTTCCTGGAGTCTTCAAATGAGCTAAAGAGACCAATGTTACTGGGGTTTTAGCCTGTCATAGAGGTAAACATATGGAAGAAACTCTATATTTAAAAATGAAGTTGAGAGCTTGACAAATAAATACAGAATAGCTTAACCAGATATACTGATCACTCATCTTACTTTACTGGTGTTCACCATCACACCTCATGCTGTTCCTCTTTATTGATAGTTTTGCTGAGAAGGAGAGCATAAGGAGTGGACTTGTATCCCCTCCTTGCATCTGTGAAAGCAAAATTAAGGAGAACAAAATATAAATTTCTACCTGGAACATTGTGGAATGTTAGTTCATTTAGGATCTTTTCCAGTACACTCTTAAGTTTCAGTGTCCTTTGCTCATCTGAAAGCAGCAATGTTCATTGTAACATGACCTGGCTTTTATACTTCAAATAATAATAATTAGAAACTATCTTCTGGCTGTAGTAATCTGTCTCTTAAATTGTGGATTTTTACAATTAGTAAGAAATTAATTTGATGAAAACAATACATGTATATTAAAAATTATGGGTTGGTTTTTTTTTCTCTACAAAGTTGATGCTTTCAGACCTCCATGGAAGCCAAAAACAGTACACTTGAAATGAAAATAAATTCTCCTTAATATCCTTATTGTGAAGAAAATACAACTTGAAAAAATATCAGCCTCTGAAATTATGGGATTCTTTACTGTACACTGTCTCCTTAATGATTACATGTTATACATACAGAGCACATACATACATACATATGCTCTGTACATACATACAGAGCATAATTTTCAAGAAATAGCTATATAAGAGAATCATCCCCATCAGATATCATCATGTATTATTAGCTATTTTAAAAGCTCTTCTGCTAGTTATAAAGTATAAATTCAAATAAATTTCCAGGTTTGCAGATTTTGTAGATTTGATTAAAGACTCTGATATGGAAGCCAAATCCTCCCAGAGTGGTTGAAGAAGTTACTGTATCTAGAATAGCTTAAGAAACTGTGTCTCTTACGTTTAACAGACTGCACAATATCCTAATCTACTAAGCTTTGCCTTTTCTGTTTATTTCCTTAGATGTTCAGCAGAACACAACTCTTCTCACAGGTTGTTTTTTTTCTATTTGATGAGTCTTTGCAAATTCAGATGTGCTTGTGTGACTTTATCTGTGCTGTGTCTAACTGTGGGTCATACTCTAGCACTGTTTATTTGGGGGTTTACTCAACAGGTCTGTACCAGAACTTGTTAATTTACCAGAAGAGAGAATAAAACTGTAGTATATGCCAGAGAGTTTCTAGTTTATTTAAAGCTCCTTCCCAAACTATTCTGTGCATGTCTCAGTGTAAGATGATGGATACCATGTGTCTGTGATCACTAATGAAGAGTCTTTCTTTTAACCCGCAGTCCTTTAGCTCCACATTTTAAAGGGTCTTCTTAAAGTTAATTGTTTAATTTGAAATATTTAAGGGGTTGTCTTATTTGTGAATGTATGGCAGCATTTTAGAGATCAAGCAACATCCTATTCCTCTAGTTTTTATTATTTCTGCAACATGAAAGTAGGAAGAACACTTGAGCAACAACAGGGTGATCTGATGTGTAAACTTCATGACTAGTAAAATGGCTAAAAAAAAAAAAAAAAAAAGCATTTAAATAAATCCATCCTAGCTTTAAAGGAATTTACAGGACTAGCCCCATGAGATATGCTTTAAATTTGACTGCAGTTATTTTGGGGAGTTTTTAGAATTGTGACAAACTGAATACTAGAAATCAAGCTATTCTCTGTCCTGTATCTTGGAATAGAAGCCTTTACAAGAGTGACACACTCTTCCCATTATTAAAGAACTAATTCTACTGTCTTAGGCTGAATCCAGGAGCAATCATAACAGGTACTGGGTTCAATGAAAATTACATCTTCCAAAATCTTGTGAAGAAATATAATGCTGTTCTTTTGAATTTACTGCTGGTTACGATGTAAGCACTGCTGAGGGTGTAGGTGTAAGTTTCTGAGATCTGGGTTATATTTGCAGAAAGAGACTTTGCTCTTTACCAATTCTTTTCTCTTTATGCTGGTGTTAATACTACAGTTGTTGAGAAATAATTCCACATAGCTGCCTTCTAACATGTTCTGAAACAGCTGCCTTTCAACCATGGATTTTTCTGAGCTCTTAATTTATATTTCTTCAGCTTCTAAGCCTTTTGAGAGCTTTTTAAGGTTTTCTGAGATCTGAATATCTTCACTGTGGGGTCTGTCAAGCACAGCAGTAAAAATAAAATTAGCAATTATTAGAAAAGCTGCTATTACGCTTTAAACAGTCATTTTTTCCCCCAAAGCTATTTATTGTAGCCCCCAATTTCGTTTTCTTTTACTAAGGCTAGGCCCACTACTACATACAGACAGCTGAAATTTTTCTTGGTTGCTTGCATCATTTCACACTTCTTTTATGTCCAATTTCATCTGCCAATTTATAGTCCAGTAAGTTTCATGAACTCTTTTGCTGTTCTTTGTGGTCATCCTTCAACTCTTCTGTTTTGAAAAATTTTATTTCATCAGCAATTTTTGCCACTTTGTAGTTTTTTCTGTTTGCCAAGTGATTTATGTATTTGTAGTGTTGACTACCATGTAAGCCAGCATATGTGAAAACCTCTTCACAGCCTTTCTCTGCCATGAAAATTCACCTTATCCAACATTTCAACAAATTGTACAAGACCCTCCTTGTATCCCGTGACTACTAAGCTTGCTAAAGAGGGTTTGGCAAGTAATCTTCTTGAAAGCCTTGTAGCTGACAGTATCAGTTTGATCTCCCTTATCCATGCACTTGGGAACTAGCATTTAAAATAGTTAACAAGCTTAAGGATGCTCTTTCACTTCTTAAAAGCCATTCTGATTCTATCTGTTGTTGTACTTAACAATGAGTTTTCTGATGTGTTTTGAAGTTGTTGGGATTTTTTGTCCTCTTCTGGTAGCTTCTGTTAGCTTCCCAAGGTCAGATGGTAAGCTTACAGGCATTTGTTTTCCATGGCTTTATGTGGAAACTTAAAAAAATCTTTAATGCCACTTTTTGCCCAAGAGACTGAATACAACTAAAGCTTACATGTATGTACACCTGACTATCTGGATACTGTCAAGCAATACTGTTTTGGCAGCATGTTGAGCAACAGTAGGACTGTTTGTGCTTTTGAAATTGGTGTGTATATCCAGATGAGTGACCTGTGTCTTGGTTGTATCTTGACCACAGTGTAGAAATACCTAGGAGCTTCCCTGAAGAGGAGATTTGAATTTGAACCTTATCTTCAGCTCCTTAGAGAAATATGGCAGCTACAAGGCAAACATGGGGGAGAAACAGTCCCTAGTGCTGCTGTCTTTGGGGTGTGTGCCTGGATTAAAAATATCCTTAGTATCAGGCCTAGATAATCTGATGATAAAGCAGTGCTTTGTGGTAATACACATCCAGGATTTCAGGCAGCTTTATTGTTTTTATTCCATGCAGGGTCAGAAAGGGATCCCTACCTTAGTAGGAAGCTAAGCAGCAAAGGATTTCTGTTTTTTTCAACGTTAAGCAGGAGTTGAGGATGTTGATTTGTTTGTTTATGTAGTAGTCTTCATTGGCTAAGCTTAGATTTTTTCAAAGGTACAAAGTATATTCCCACTTTCACAGTGTGAAAATGCACTTAAAATTCACAATACTTGTATAAATAGAAGTTGCATATGTGCCAAAGAGGGACTATTCAGATATTTGTTTGCAGAAAGGCAAACAAATACATCTGGATCATCAAATGCAATTAAGAACAAGCCCATATGATGTACATTAGATTTTTTTTTCCTTCTGTTTGATGGTCCTAAGTAGTTGCTCAGCAATCCCAACAGTGATTATCTATGCTGTAAATCTTCCTTTGGATGATAGAGGGCTGAGGGAGCTGAGAAGGCAGAATTCTCTAAGAGTCAGCAGTGAACAAAATGTTTTTATGTGAAATGCTCCATGTAGCTTTGTATAATGTCAGCACAGAAGAACTTGACCTTTTTATTTCATTCATGAGACTGAATGTCCTTAGCATATCAAGGGAAACAACTATATTTGCTTGCAGAGAAAAGAAAAAGCCTGATGAAGGTGCTATACAGAGAGTCATTGTTTTGTATAAAATGATTTTCAGTGAAGTGCATCTCTTCTCTTTACATATTTTAGTCTTGATGAAAGATGATGTTAGACTTGCTTTGGTTTTGCATGTCAGATCAGGCTAGTGAAAACCAAAATTTGTTGGCTGGAACTTTTACCCTCCAAAGCCTAGAAAACAGCGATTTAAAAAAAAAAAAAAAAAAATGTATAACCTTCTCCATGACTGCTATGAATTGTTTTATGTTATGAAAGGAATGAACGCTTTAAAATTGACATTGTGCTTCTTGGCAACAATAGATTTGATTATTATTTTTTTTTAGGGTGTGATGCACATTGTGCTGAGTATCTGATTCATCATGGTTTCTTAGATTGCAAATCTAAACGTGGTTTTATTTTATGACAAAGTTACAATACCTTGACTAAAATTGCAGAATCAGTTTGCAGCTGTTACTATTAAAAAGGGTTAATTAGTAAAGTTACTGCTGCTTAATGCACTTTGAGTGTTTGACCTGGTAGTACAGTATTGTGGTCTCCCTCACTTTTCATTTGTGACAAATGAAAACGTTACAATAACATTAGTTATATGAGTAATTTCAACATTTTTAAATAGAAAGGGAAAAAAAGTAGCATCTTGGGTTTAGCTATAGTTTTATTTATTAGCTGAAAGACTGGTATCGCTTCTTAGTTTCCTGGGACATTTTTTGAGAGTAAACCTTTTTGAAAGAAATGATTTAGGCACATCCAGAAGAGGATTCAGGGATATGAATCTCCAGTTAAGAGTGCTATTTCTTTACAGCCTACATCGAGATGCCTAGGCACTAGAGAAAAATGAAATTTTAAGACTCTTTCCTGAATAGCTGTTTCAAGGCTTTTCAATAGCGTAAGTCATATCTAAAATTCACTGTCCATAAGGATAAGGACAAAATAACTTAGTTATTTCAGGAACCTTGAGGGAGAACAATTTCTGCCTTGTAGCAGCAGAGGTGTTTTTGAGGTTGCCAATATGTTTGGCTGCTGAAATGAGCCAGAGGAGGTTGGAAAGGGGATGTCACATTTAAGTTGTTTGAGGACACTGGGATGCTTTGATCTGTTGAAGAGATTGGATCCCTTTCCCTTCCTCTCCCTTCCCTAGCTCTGCTTCACTTAGATCTCTGCCGTTCCTATCCCACAAATCTACCTATTACACTTCCATAAAAATCTCACCTGTCAGAAATGGGAAAAGTGGTTTGGCAGGAGGCTATGGTTTCTTGCTGTTGCAGCGAGGACAACCGAGTCAGTAATGTTGCTTACAGTTGTCGCCCCCCTAAAAGCCCTGAATTTTAAATGTACAGCTGCCAAATGGTTCCTGTATGATCCCTAGAGAAACTGGTAAATTAAAATAACCTTATTTTTTGTCTACTGCATTAGGCAAGTTAAGTATCTATCTTTGCCAGTGCTCTGTCTTCTGTAATACAGCTCTTTGGTTTGGTTATTATATTATGGAGGTATATTTTTACACTGTGAGCCAATATAGAAATTATTGAACTGGTGAGCAGGCCGACATATTCAAAATCCTTGCTCTAAGTGCTGGGACCACTGGTGGCACACCACAAGCAACATAAAGCATGGGCAGTCTTTATTCAGCAGATTTCTGAGTGTAGGGGTTTTAGCTAACTGAATTGTTAGGCAACAGCTGAATGGTTTTGTAGTGTGTCAATGTTGGAATTTCCAAGTCTTTATATAGATCCAATCTTTCATTCTTATTCAATGGTTTATTGAACTGATTTTAAAAATTCTTATTTATTTTTAAATTATGGTGGGAAATAAACTTTTAAGAGTAGACATCTTGATTTGGGTGAAGATAACAAGCTGAAAACCTACAAATATGTATTGGCTGTTGTGTTTCAGAAATAGTAAAGAAGTGAAATATTTTTCATGCTGAGAGGACTTAATATAAAAATTTGATGGGGTAGGGATGGCGATGGCTTGAGGGGGGAGGGCAACTAAACTTCAAAGCTCATAGGAGAAAAAAAACTTCCTTACTTGATTTTTCTGTTTTTCATTCAGATGTGAGCTTTAGGAAGAGGATGTTTTAGGCAGAAGTACAATCACACGGCTATGGAGACAGTATAGTTCTTTACTTAGAATTGTCCTCTCTGGGAAGAAAATACAGTTTTACCATGAGACAGTGGAAATTTTGAGTTTTTGAGTTAAGATTTTAACATTAGGAATATGGCTAGGATGTTCAGGAACTTTTTTTTTTTTTTTTTTTTTTTTTTTTTCCATTTCAAAACTGATGATATTGCATTAACTTTGACCTCTTTCTGTGGCTCCACTGTTGTGTCTGTCTTTGTCAGTGATTTTCAAATTCTATTATGCCTTCCTTACACCTTATTATTCACTCTACTACCCTTAGATATCCCTCAGCACTTTTAAGTCTCAGAGCAAACACCATAGCTAAACTCAGAGAAAATGCTGTAATTTGGATTTCATTTAAATAATAATTCAGTCTTAGTGACACACTGTTGTTATTTCTATTTCATTATACTTCACATGAGGTAAAAATGTAAACATGATCACAACTCTTGTGAGAATACTAGTAGGATTTAAGCAACTTTAGCAAAAGGAATAGCTTTGAAAATAGCTTTTCCAAGTCCTGGGAGAGAATCCTTTGTTAGAATATACCTGGTTTTGAGGAAGGTCACAAAGCCCTTTCTGCCTCTCCCCAGCAGTAATGAACTTCAGGGGGTGGAGTGAGGGGTATTGTAGGGAGATGGGAAGAAGTGGAAACCCTATCAAGTTTTTCTTCATATACATTAGTTGCCAAGCAAAAAGGTGTTTTGGGAATGACTGGTAAACTTAAACAGAACATTAACTTAATGTTGTCTCCCATTGCAACATGTTATCATATCACATTTACCAACTGAGGAAGCTCGAGACCATAACTAGAATTTTAATAGGATTTTGGTTTTGGCATTTGTACTTAATTAAAATACTCGAGGCAAAGCCCAAAAGTTTTCCCGTAAGAAGGTATTTCTATGCTTCAGTGGAATAAATTTTTCTTAGAAACACATGTTCTGTGATATAGATGTTTACATCCTCTGGGAGTTGTAATGCTGCTTTACTCTCCTGCATGCTCCTTTTGAGGTCAAATAGAATGTGTTTATCCAAGTGGCTGCAGGCAGCACTAAAGATACCTTGCTTGGAAAGGTACCTTGCATCCAAAGAACTTTAGCTACTAAGATTATAGGAACAGTTGCATGAATTTGAATGGATGAAAGTTGTGGGGCAGGAAAATTTTTAACTTTTTCTATAGTCATTTAAAAAAAAAATTTGTTAACAGAGAACCAAGGCTGAAGAAATTTGAGAGATGCAACTGAACTAATTAAAAGGCAGTTGTGTGTTGTCCATGCCACAAAGCTGCTGAAGTATCAAGTTTGTGTATGACTATTTCAGGAAGACCTTTTGTCCTTCGATGTCTTAATGTTTTCACCTGATGAATTAGAATAATCAAGTCTCTTTGTGTTTTCAAACATTCTACATCTTAGTGCTGGGAAACACATAAATTACTTCCAAATAGCAGTAGCAGAAGAAATCCACAATCTGCAGACTATGAAAGAACATAAAGACAAAACCTGATGCCATTATTTGTGTTCTAACACCCTCTTTAAAAAATTTGAAAAATTATATCTCAAATAAAGGGTGTTAGTCCCTCTCCTCCACTCTAGATACATTTCTTCTGTTTATTGATAGCTTATTATCAGACTTTTAGAAGTTATTCATTATGGAATAGATTGAGTTTTATATACCTCAGTGGATAAATAGTTGCTTAGTTACTCTTATTCCCCCCAGAATGGCTAATTTAAATTCTTACAGTTTTTTTTTTTAACTGAAGACTTTAAAGTATGTTCATTATGCAGTTTGTTAGAACTGTACGCTCAGCTGACCACAATTTCCATAAATGTCAGGTTTTTGTTTTCCTTGTATTGTATTCGTATTGTGTGTGCATGAGCAGCTATTTCTGCTTTTAGTTTGTACTTATTTTTCATGACATTTCACTGCAAATTAGCTACTTTGTATTTACAGCATAAAATGAAACATGTCATCTATGATGCCTTAGTTTAATTTAAATTCCCACTGTTGTAGTAATTCACTATTTTGATGGTACCTGACTGATTACATATATACATAGTGACTCCCTTCTTCTCCCCCTCCTTCCTGTATTTTCAGAATATATCCTGAAATTTTATCTAGAGGGGGGAAAAACCAACCAACCAACCAACCAACCAAAAACACCAAAGCAGAAACAAAGTCCACCATACCAGTAGAAACAATACCAAACAAATCCACCCAAACCACCACCACCACCAACAACAAAAAAATGACACAACCCCCCGTGTATTTTACTTAGCACATCTCTGCTAAATGCAATCTCAATAAATTGGGCTTGTGTATACAGAGAGTAAACAAGTATGCTGGCACAGAAAAACATCTTGAGGACTACTGGGAAGGATAAAATTAGATGAACACAGAAACATGGAATTTAAAGAAACTGATAAAAATCACATGAGACACAAATATGTCAGAATGCCAAAGATTTTGAGACACGGATCATACTTCGGTTTGCAGCCTTCTCTTTCTATATTTCACTTCTAGCTGCAGTTATCTCAAAATCTGTGCAAATGAAAAAGAAACTTAGAGCCTCTGCCAGGTTTTAACTGAGAAGGCTTCAGGTTCAATATCTTTGTTTGATTCTGAAGATGGTGGGTTTAAGAAAATTCACTGAAAAGCATGGAGAAAAAAGAAATTACTAGTAACAAGGAAGTCTAGAACTACAGATTATCTAGTCACCTGTTATAACAGAAAAACATAGATTAAGTACATATAGTGTCTCCTTAAAATTCCAATTGCCTACAAAGAATTTCTCAGTATGACCTGAAGATGAAGTTCATCAAATACATTCATAACATAACATACATCACATAAAAGACTTCAAGGTTTTTTCCCCCTGAAGACCTTAAACCACAAGTAAAGAGGAAGATGAGTTCTTTCATGACTGTATTTACAACTAAATATTGTGCATGGGCTTCATATTTTTTATTAATGCTTTTCTGTTTTATTTTTTGGATTTGTTTCTTTTTTTTCCTTTTTATTACTTTATTTGAGACCATGCTGTCTTGAATAGTGCTACATAACAGTGTATGATGTTAAACAATCTTATATGAGGTTTATTGCAACTGTAGCAAAACCAATTTAGATTTAGAACATTAATGGAATATAGAGCTCTGATCATGTTCTTAACTATAAGTTAATGTTGCTGTGCTTTTTCCAGATAGATGAGGTGATTTATGTTTAGTGAAAATCTGGGTTTAAATTTATTTTTTTACTTTAGGGTTTTTTTTTTTAATCTGAACCTCAGTTCATGGGATATTTCTTCTGCATGTGTTTAGTCACATATACAACAGGCTATGAAGACTTCCTTTCTTCCCAGTTCCCTGTGATAAATCCTTTAGTGATCAAATCTGATGTATACATAAAACTTAACATCTTTACTTCAAAACAGGCAAATGTTAGAACGTAACTAATATTTCATACAGCATTATGTATCCATAATACAAGCAGCCTTTACAATGTTAGGTATACTATAATTATTTCTGAACTGCTGAACATGTTCCTGGAGCTCGTTGACTTGATCTTGAAGTTCAGAAGAACACTGTGCTTGTCCTGGACAAGTGAACTGCAAAGCCCTGCTCATCTGACTTCTATGAAGTTTGATTTTTCAAGCAACACACTACTGAATTGAAGTACTTGCTTAACAGAGTTTTTCAGAAATTACAGTGATCTCTGGAGATCTCAGGTGGTACAGTTTCAATTGACCAACATTAGCATAAAATAAAAAGCAGCCTAATCCCTCTTAGCAAAGCTTGATGGATATGCTAAGCAGTGATTTTTAATATTTTTTTAACATAGCCCATTTCATTTTTAAGTGCAAAATGCTAGCTTATTTAATGCATTTTGTACATCTTCAGTTTTTTATCTGTACTTATTCCCAGAAGCTTGGTTTGCTATTTGAAGTCAGTCAACATCTTCAGATAAAACCAGCATTATAAACTCTTCAGATTACTTCATATTTTGCCCATGTAATGAAGAAATAATTTTATTTCTGTGTAGATGTGGAAACCAGCACACTATCTTATCTAAAGTCAATGCACATTCTGAGCAGCTGCACAAATTTTTATATAAATCCTCTACACATTGACATCTGAAAAAACAAAAAAGTGTGTATGTGGAGGGGAATAAAACTTTCAAATACAATTAAATCAGGTGAAAGTAGAGCATTTTGGACAAGAAAGTGCAGCCAGCTGTAATTTTGTTTAAGAATAGGAACTGTCTCTCTTATGCAGAAATTTCCATATGTTATTTTTTATATTATTTCTTCTAAAAGTTATTTAAATTTAAAAATTTAATCATAAAAACATTTAAATACATGAAATGATAAAAATATAAAACATACCAGAACACTTACGTTTTACTGGAGTGTATTTAACTATTAATAGCAGCCCATCTTCATGCTGCAGATTAGTTGTTATATAGCTTTCTTTTCATTCTTGTGAACGGAGGTGGTTTATTCCTGAACGTGGATCTCAATGGTCAAGCACACCACATGCAGTTACTGCTATAAAGAGATTTCTTCTTTTAGATCTCAATGGTAATAGTTATAGACAACAGGACTATGGGGAATTTATGGTGTACATCATTCAGTATCATAGTAATTGCCCCATGTGTACCAACAGCTTACCACAGTACATTTAGGCAAGTGAATATCTCAATAAAAATGAGGTCTTAAAATTCTTCTTTAAATCCCTGTGCTGGTTTCTCTGGCAAGATTTAAAGACAGAAATGATCATACTTCAATTGCTTCGAAAAGCACGCCTAAGAAAGGATGAAGATAGCCTTGTGTTTTTCTTCACAAACAAGGAAATGTTACTTGGAAGAAATGATGTTGTTTGTCACTGAAATGTTCTTTACTGAAGTTGTTCTGGGTGGACACAAAATTCCTTCTGTGGCTGCAAAGATGTTTTCCTGCACAGGTCTATAAAAGCACAAGGGTGTAATGTGTTACATTCACAAGTATTGATTCTGAAATATATAGCAATGTTAAATACATGTGGATTGTTTTTTTTCAAGGGAGATGAGAGGCACCTAGTTTTTTAAAGCATCTAGAGAAGGGAAATGTCATCCTGACACTGATACTAGCATTGCCTTGCACATAATCCAAAAATAAATGAGAAAACAGTCCTAAATGAAGTAAATGTTCAATGTCCCTTGGAAGGGGCCAAGCCTGTTCTGAGATCTTTTAGAGGGGGAAAGATATGGAAACAGTCATCCTGTTTCTTTGCTGAGAAACTGAGAGATGCAGCAATAGTCCTGTAACTTCTGCATTCCTTTTTTTGCTGTTTTTCAAAATAAGGCAAGATTATTGTGAAGTCTGTCACTGGGGCACATGTAAAGGGAGAATTTACATATATATTTTGCAATTTAAATAATGCAAATAATGTCTTCACAATTTTTTCTAACATTACAATTTGATAATTTTATTACTGAGACTAATTTATTACCTTATTAATTTAGATTGCTGACAGCATGTGGATGGAAACTAATACTAGATGCTTAAAAGTGTTTAGAGGTTGCATAATTGAGTGATTCAGCACAGAGTTCCCAATTACTGGTTGCTGAAAGATTTGTCCATGCCTGATGCCCAGTGTTACTATCTCCAAGTAAAAGACAAGTTCTCTTAAAGCTTCTATCAAATATCCTTTGCAGACTAATCCTTTGTATTGTTTACTAATTACTTTGTGATACAGTTTTAAGAACAGAACTATCTGAATTTTTTTACAATGGTCTGCATATTTTCACTTTCACTCCTGTAAATCTCTTGTCCCTTTCCTCTTTTACCACACATCAGATCTGCTCTGAGCAGACAGAAAGCTAGTCAGATAAAATAACTATAAGATTCTGTGAAACTTGGCTTTAACAACAATAACAAAAAAAACCCAAGAGACTTGGAGATTTTATGAATAAAAATTAACTGGTAATTTTAATTCATAGACAGTTTTACAGAATGTAATTCCTAATTGCATTTTAATTATTTGTAGTTATGGGTGGAGGGTTCCATTTTAAGTTTACGTTTGTGTAGAAAAATTTGCTAAGCTGGTGACATGTAAATACCTGATATTCATGACTGTATGCATCTTTACCACAAGTGTATAGAGCCAGAGTCAAACCCCTCTGCTGACCTATCTGGAATTTAAATGAATGTCAATTTTAACTGGCATAGGTTTCAGCATATTCAGACTTAAAAAGCCAGTTCTGCTATCAGTAATTGATTTTAGGTAACTCATGAGCAAGAAAGTGCTTGGAATTTTCACTTGACCTAGACTTGCACAGTCTTGCATGAGGGTAAACACTATTATCAAAAATCTTTATTTATTATAGTTCTTATAAGCAAATGTTTTTTCTCAGAGAAACAGTAAACACCATCTTTTTCCCTGGTTCATCAGCAGAAGAGCCAATAGATAAAACACAGAGCTGAAATTTTCTTATTCCCTGACGATCATGGGCTGGGACAGACTGGGAACTAAAGCTTGACATATTTCTTTCAGTGCTTCATAAACTGAACGAAGTGTCCTGTAAGACAAGACCAGCTGTAATCATTACATGACTGCAAAGGTTTTTCTGCCTGGAGCATTCTAGTGTCTACCACCAGACTTATTTAATCCTCCAGCTTGCTGAATTTTCTCTCAAATTCCCAGAGCAAAATCCATTTCTGTATTAAATTATCTGAGGGTACTTCAATTTCTAGGTAACTTCTTAGTGGAGTAGCTGTACTGCCCTTCAGCGATTTTCTTTACACTGTGACTTATTAAAACACCTAATGTCCTTCTTTTTATTCACCTTTTTTGAAAGCCTATCTTTGAATTGCTAGTGAGCCAAAACCATTTGGAACTTGTTTTATATTTCCAGTTGTTCTTCAGTGAATGCAGTTTTCTATCATGACATCACATGTATCTTTCACTTGAGTGTCTGAATGTTGCCAGCACATTTACCCACTGACATGGTTTTATGTGCAATTTAGTGGGAAATTCTGTCGGAGTGACTGAGAGGGCCACATAGTTTGCCTTTTTCCCATCTCTTCTCAACAGCAGCATTTCTTATACAGAGGATCTGTAATGGCACCACAGCAGTCTTTACCAACCTTCAACACATCCCAGCTACAGGAAGCTAAAACATAGCAAGGTCAAAATAAAACAAGAAAAGAAAAAAAAAAAAAAAAAAAAAAAAGCATATATCTTCTTCTGAACTCCAACACCAGGTCTCGCTAAAAGATTTTAAAAGGCTTTCTATAAGTCACTTAGGGGTGGTTACTTCTCTCTGATGTAAGCTTTGCCTGGCATAGCAAATTTTGAGGGAACTGAGGTCATCAGGGATGTGGGTTTTGGCTGATTGTAATGGAGAGTCTTGGTTTTGACATCGGTAGCTGTCTTGGGAGCAACCTTCATGCTCTAGATCACTTTACATGCTTTTTTGCATGTGCATGGAGAGAATGCAAGAAGGTTATAAAGAGTGCAAAATTGGGAAGCGAGTGCTTTCTGGCAAATGCACACAACTGGTGAGACTGAGCTAGCTGTTGTCTTCCTTGTTGCTGAGTTACCATTGTCAAATGCCCTGTTTTTTCTTTAAAATTTTACATCTTTGCATTTTGGTGTTTTCCTCTTTAATCCTTGAGTTTAGCTTTCACTGCTAAGTTTTACCTTTCCTGCTGAACTTGACTCCAGTCTGTGTGTTTTCTCACAGTTCAGTTTAGATTTGACAACATGAAAAATGTTGCATAACTCTGTCCCCTCAAAACTAGATCTTGGAGAGGAGACAGCTGACAGCTCTGGAAGGGAGGGTCAGACAGGCATTTCACTTACAGATTTTTGGGGTGATCGTAAGAAAGACAGCAGATGAAGGTTATTTTTTGTTTCATAATGTCTACAGACCTAGAAAAAACAGGAGACTAAGCAGTGTTAGCACCGAGATGCAAAGGATCTGAATGCTGTCAAATTAACATATGGCTGCTTTTTCCTTTTTCCGTTATAGGAATAGGAAACAATTCCTATAATTTTCCTTTCCATTTTTGATGAAGGCAGAGATAATGCAGATAAAGCCAACATGTGTTGAAAGAGGAGTGAAGGATAGGTTGGAATGGAGGAAAGAAAGAGAGAAGTAATTGTTGGAACGTATACGCAGGTATAGCTGTTAGTGAACTCTCTCCTGTGATGTATAGTATGTGTAACCTTACCTTGGCACCAGAAAACAGAAAGCAAAGATATATTTGAGCATGGAGTAAAAAGAAGGAAGATAGGAGAACAACTTTTTCTGGTTTTGGTTTTGTTTTTTGTTTTGTTTTTTTTTGTGTTTTGGTTTGGTTTGTTTTTTAATAAGAAAATAAAAGGCAGATTAAAAGATGATTTAGATAGTAAAAATATGAACTCGATACAGAAAGGTTTTGAAGACAGAGAAAGTGGAATAAAGACATGGTAAAAGTGAGGACATGTAAGAAATAACTTAATATGCAGAATAAATAATTTTACATGCTCCTCTATTCAATAAATTCTGAAGTTTTTTGATGCAAGTATATAGGTCTTATTTTCCCAAAGGAAGCAGGTTTATTTCCTTCTCCAAAAATTAATAAAATAATCCTTGAATCACACTCTAAGCACTTAATAAAAAGGGTAGTTTTCTTCTCATTTCCCATCTATTAAGGTAGTTAGACTTTGTCAGTCATTCCTGTACAGTCGCCTCTCTTAAAGCTGCAACATGTGTCCATCTTATGTATGACAGGATCACCATGTTATCTGGCTAACTACATATTTTGCTGGAAAGTCATAGAAAGTCTTATCACCTGTATAGAGATTATGGAGGACACAATTTTTCAAGTTAGTGTCAAAATCTATTTTCATTTGTTATCAGAAAGTTAAATACACTGTCAAGAGATCTCAAAGGAAGAAATGCTATCAAGTGTCATGGCTGATATTGCTTGTGTATTGTGGTAGCATTGTAGGCCAATTCAATGTGTGACAAATGTTTACACACAAGATGTCATACAAGTAGTTTGTGAGTATTACTGTGTCAGTACAGATTTTTGACTCATCAGAAAAATCCCACAACAACAACTAATACATGGCATAGACAACAGATGATTTTCCCTCTCCGAAGATGGCTTCGGAGCCCAGTGTTAGGACAATTTCTTCAATTAACCTTCTACATGTTATACATATTATTGTCATCTGTACCATCAGCAGAAACTCCTGTCTCAGTTGTCTGAATTACCCTGGTAGTTCTATGTTCTCCAATGTGAGGACTGACAATCCAAAAATTATACAGTTTAGAGGTGTAAAGTGTCTTGTAGCCTGTAGAATTTGAATTAAGCAATGACTGTTCTGTATTACAGAAAACTTCTGGACATGGGCATTTAAGTATTTTTGGGTGCTTAATGTTATTGGAAGGTGCATCTAAAAGGCAGCAGGACCAGTAATCTGTTTGCCATTAATTTCTGTACAGTGTATAAAATTGTTACCTTTTTGGAATATTACCCACTTCTTCATATAATCATAAAAATTTATGATGTACACCTTTCACTTGTTTACGTAGGAAAAAATAATGAATAACAGTAAAGTATGATTTGTGAAGCCACATATTCATTTTTTATGATCATATTATTAACAAAGGTTATGTGGTATTCAGGAAAATTGTCTGCTTCAGCTTAAGAAAATGTGGTCTGTCATCTAGTTTTCTATTCTTGTTATCTGCTTAAGGAATGAACTACAGCAACTATATAATGCAATGGTATATACTGTATAACAAAAGATCTTGCAGATACTATTTATTCCTTACAAGTGAATTTTCTTATTTCAATGAAAAAATCCACTTGGATTTATTTTGGTCGGTTTTGTTGCTGTGTTATTTCTGTATGGTGGTTTTTTTTAGGTTTTGTTTGTTTCTGTGTTGTTGGGGTTTTGTGTGGGTTTTTTTGGGGAGGGTTGGTTGGTTTGTTTTTCTCTTTTTTGAGTGTGTGTGTGTGTGGGGGGGGTTTTTTGTTTTGTTTGGTTTTTTTTTTTTTTTTTTTTTGAGGTGGGAATCTATGTGTTTAGTGACAAGCTATAAAAAAAATAGTATTTTTTTCAAGAAGCAAAATGCAGAATTTTGCAGTATTTTTTGTATGGTAGCTTATCCTTCAAGTATTTGGGACTTGTGGGAAGACAAATGAAAGGAATAAAATATGGATAGTGTTAATGTACCTTTAGTGAATACAGGTAGATAATATAATGGAAGTATTCAACCCATTTTTAAGTGAACTTGCCCAAGGGTATTCCTGGAAAGAACACTTCAGCAATTCTCTTACACCATTACATTATTATAGTTTCAAAATCAGAGAAAGGGAATGAAGTTAGTTCTCTGCGCTTCTCAGCTAAACTTTTATTTCCCAGTCCTACCAAGCCAAATTTCCTGCAGCCTTTAAGTAGGCAATTAATAGTCTCCAGTGTACCAGGAGAATTTCCAGAGTAGTAGTATACTAGTATACTTTTATCATTACTGGTACTCCTTTCTGTTGACAATTCTATTGGTATTCTTCTTTTGTTTTCTATACCACTGTGATGTTACTTCCTTTAAAACAGTAAATGTTTCATATTATAACATATGATTCTAAATCACTTCATCAGGTACATTTAAAAATGATTGACTTTTAACATAACTTCTTGAAAAGTGTAGGTACACAGCAAACTAAATTTTGCAAAAGATCCTGTTGCAGAATTAAGAGACTATAGTAAAATTGGGTTCAAATTAAGATTGTGACCTGTGAATACCTTGTGTATATTGTTGTTCTTTCCACGCAGGTAGGAATTTAAGGAAGAGAACATGTTGAAAAATGTTTAGGAACTTGGCTTTTGCATTTGTGGCATAAAATGACAAACATTAAGCGATATTTCTGATAAAAATGTATCTGGTAGAGGGTTTCCATTCCCCTTAAAAATAAACCATGGGGGATTATGCTGGAGCCAGCTATCTGGTTTCTGCAACAGCTTGGGTTTATCATTTCTGGGTAGGCTTAAACACAGTAATCCAGAAGTATTTTGCATCTTCAGTAATTTAGTGGTCTCAAACTGGATGGACTCACTATAGAGATTTTCTAATAATGCTTATTGTGCAAGAATAGCTTTGAAAGATAAGATAATAGGTTTTCTCGCTTGGGATAACTCTTGCACCCTGCTAGGAGATAGGACGAAAGCATTGGTGTTGGTAAAAGGGACAGATGGCTCTCATGAGCTATGTGAGCTGATGTGTTACTGTTAAGAAAAATAAAAAACCAGAATTGTTACAAATAAAAAAATAAAGGTCTTCATAAGAATAGAAACTCCATGTCTTTGGATACAGATCATTTAGCAGATTTAGTGATATACCAATAGCTTTCAACCTCAACAATCACTTCTTCAGACAAGAGTTATAAAACAAATGAGTATTTTTCATAAGGGACTTGCGTGAAGAGATTTACATCTCCAGAAAGTAATAGCTTCTCTTGTTCAGTAACTAAGTGAAATGAAAAGCTCAAAGCCATAGGCTTTCTTGAGTTACAGTACAGTGTAAAACTGTCTCTTTTACATTTTATAATGAGGTCTCTACCTTTTCTACTGTACATAATGGATTGCTTCTTTCCATTCAGATAAAATAGTTAGACATGAATGATAACTGACACTTCTATTTGTGATATGTGAACTGTTCCACATGAACTTTAAATTATTGCTAATTAAATTTATGTTTCTGGAAGGAATTAGATATTAAGTGTTTCATGAAAAATAGTTTTGCTATTAGAGACTTTAACTGGATAAAAATGTATTTCTTTTCTTGCTGTTTTGAGTTTTGGTGGAAGTTAATTGGGTTTGTTGGTATGACTTGATAATTTCTGTCTAAAAAGTGGTAATAACTGATTTTTATGTTCTGTCGGAAGTATTGTTTAGAAATATTTTTTTTAATAACTGGAAAAATCTTAAGGTTTTAATTTTGAAGATGAAAAAATACAATATTTATCTTTCATGGAGCTAATGCAAAAGGTTTTAATTACTATCAAAAAATTGTAAATTGATCATCAGTATCATTTGTATAAAAGAGTGAAGAATTCTGATTTTTTTTTTTAAACATTTCTTCTGAGAACTTGGTTTTTCTAAACAGCAAAATTGTGTGTAGTGTTGACAGCTCTTCAGAGGTTAGAGAGGAAGTGGCTGTGCTTTGAGTAGCAGTGAAAAGAAGTAACCGAATTTATGTGGCTCTGAAACTATAAATACAGAAGTACTTAAGAGCTACAGGATATTTAGCTCTCTCCTTAAGACAGACATGTGGATCCTGCATCACTGCCCTAAGTAGAGTCTACTAGAGCTGCAGACTTCCTCAACCCAACCCTCACCCCAAATACAAGCTCCTCATTGTAGCCTTTGTGAATGGAGTGACCATGGTGTTCCCTACACCTTCACAGCTTCATACCTATCATCCACTGTATTTTGAAGGCTCTTTTCCTACCAGGTCTAGGTCACTGGAGTTTTGAATCTGTTGTAATAATGTCAAAAGAAGAAAAAGCTACTGGGGTCAAGGATCCAGTTCAGCTCCTAATATTAAAAAGTCTATCAGTCACCACTGATAGAATAGTAAAAAAATAGATAAATAAACAAATAGAAAATAAACAACTTTTCTTTATTGGAAGAGATCAGCCTGGCTTCTAGCTGCAAAGAAAAATCTGGGAAGAAAATAGAAAAAGCATGGAAAAATTAATTGGTTATAATCCCTAGATATTGAAGACTTGAAAGCTATCAATTTGCTTTTTTGACAGTGATTGTAAGAGAAAATAATGGATAGCTTAGAGCAAGCTGTATCACAATGTCTCATTTGAAACTGAGATACTTTTATTTTACCTCCTTGTAAATATTTAAATCACAAATAGAAAAAGCCATCATGTCTGAAATAGAGTAACATATTTAGGAACTCCTCATAAACGTGCTATAGCACTGTAGTTGGGAAAGTAAACCAATAAGCTTTTCCATGTCTGGAAGGGTGGAAGGGTTTATTCTCAATTTTAATAAACCATTGGGATGAAGGCTCCCTTTTGTGTAAAAAGACTGGGGGGGTTGTGGGGAGGAGCATGGAGGAGAAAGGAGACATCAGAAATTGCTGCACTTTTATCTGTCAATCTTTGCAGTTGCTTCTGTATTCTAAAACCTTCAGAGCTGTATTTCACATTCTTTAGCTATAGTGTAATTACAGCACCTTAACCCCTACAGTCTTTCATTTTGTTTCATCTTAACTTTGCTCCATCAGTTTGTTATTATATTTCTTTTCATTTCTATTACTGTAACTATGAATAGAATTTAATTTGGGACAAACTTTTACAGAGCATTTCTTATTAATTTGAAGTTATAGTCTTTTGTGGATGGGTAGAGATAGTCAGATGTGTGGATTTAGTTCTCATGCCTGTATATAAATATAACTGAAGGATATGCAATTTACATAAGATTATCTTATCTTTATGTTCAATATTAAACTTGTTCAAGCTAAGAAGCAAAATGCTTTTCCTACAAGGAGTGCTGTCCATTTGATCAGCATAAATTAGTCTTCAATAAATTATTTTCATAGTTTAGTTTTGTGTGTTTATATGGGTTTTCTTTGTTAGCTTATTAATTGAATTATTTATATAGTTAATAGTTAATACTATTAACTGAAGGTTTTGTTTAATGTAAATCTGGTTCCTGTAACAGGCATTGTAACAAAACAGGTATTTGCTCAAGTGGGGATAGGAAGGGTATAATTCTAAGTCATGAGTAACAACTAAATACAGTCACTTTAAACTCAATTTGAATCTTTAACAATTATTTTATGTAAAATAGTATTTGCATAATATTTTGGAAAATGTAAGTTAATAGTGTACTTTGACCAGATTGTTTACTTTCCAAATGTACTAAGTAGAACAAATGGAATATTTTCTTTTAATAATTTCTAGGAAAATGACACATTTGAAGCAAGCAGTTTCAGTTGAGCTCTGCTTAGTTTATAATGTAAACAAAATTTTTGAAAAATCTGGGACAATCATTAGTTTTTGCTTCACTGAGGATGCAAACCCAATTACTCTTATCTCAAGAAAAGGCCACTTTTATAGGTCAGTGAGCTGTTGTGCAGCACAAGGAAGATTTACTAGTAGAATAATAAAAGGTTAATTTTATTAGCAAAAAAGTAGTGGAATTCTTAAAGCTTCAGCTTCAAATAGATAAGAAGAAAAATGAGGAAGAGAAACAAAATTCTTTCTGGCAAATATGGAGTACCTCTCGCATCATCTAGGGAATTGATATTCCTAGGCTTTTATTTATGTCTTGAAAATGGACATGCTGGTTTAAAGAAAAGTTTCAGTGTCTCCTATGGTTAGAACTTCTTTTCAGCTGAAAAGAAGGGGAATTATTATTAGGGGAAATAATAGACTTCTTTTAGCTCAGATGTTATGTCCTATTGTTCTGAAACCTTTGAGTAATTAAACTAATTTTTAGATAGTGTTAAAGCTAAATTATGCCAGTAATTATAGTACAATGATAAAACCCCAGGCTATTGATTCTAGTGATATTTGTACTTCTATTCAGTACAATGTTTGAAAATGATTTATTATTGCTGCAGGTTGAAGTTAGTGAAATGGAAGCTCTGAAGTTAAAATTTCCATTAAAATACTTTGGTGATCCACAAAACCAATCAAAACCCTTTGGTGTTCCTGCCCATGGCAGGATGGTTGGAGCTGGATGTTCTTTAAGGTCCCTTTCAACATAACCTTTCTACTCTGTAGTTTTAAGTCCATCATCTGTTTTTGTCTTGAGACCAAAATCACACTTGTGAACAGATGTTACCAAACATTTGACCTCACTTCTAACAAATAGGTGAAGTACAATAATTTTTTTTTTCTCATGCACTCTATGTGTAAGCAAAATATGGCACTTCAGGAGGAAAAAAAGGAAGTTGCTTAGTGTGACTGACAGAATTTGTGCAGGACAAGTGAAGCTGGAATTCACATTTATAATATAGACGATTTGTCTGTCTTTTGCCATTGCATATGTTTATCTTGCCTCATCAAAACTTTCATATTTAGACTTGGCAGCAAAGGGGTTAATCTGAGGCATGTTTTCCCAAGCATGGTGTTTTACTGCCTAAGTGAAGGAGAAACATACTTAAGAGGTCTGTATTTAACAAAAGAAGCAACTGAATGAATTCTCATGTAAATGGAAACTGGTGGGCAAGTTGGAATAATTTTTGCTAAGAGTAAATTTCAGGTCCTGTTAAGGCTTCTTCTCTATGGAAAAAAAAAGCTTCTTCAGCTGTATGTGAGAGGAGAGGGGGAGATGAGTGAAATATTGCAAATAGTTGGCAGAGATCAGACCTAGGATTTGGTCGAGCTCAAGCTGAAATCTAAATGTTCTCATTCCTCCCAAATTATCTATTTGGGTAGATAATAAACCCAAATGTTACATTTCCCAGCAGAAAAATGAAAGTACTGTAACTTGGAAAACAGGCAACACAAAACTTGAGTAAAAAAGACCGGAGTACAAAAGAGTAGACATTACTCTTTGCAGACCACAAGGCAAAGAGAATATTAAAAAAATAAAATAATCAAAAGGGAATGACTAATATCTTCAAATATTAAACTGGACTGTCTTCAGAGACCCGGAGAGATTTCTGAGGCTTCATAGTTCAAAGAGATGTTTGCTCCCAGGGAGATACTGGAATTGCCCCTTCAGGATGGCTTCTTAAATTGCCCAGTGATTCTCAATTCTAGGGCTTCACTTGCTGCAGTGGTTGAGGAAAAAACATTGCAGTTGCTATATTGCTGTTATTGACACTGAGTGACTATACAAAGCAAAATATGGAGGAGTAATATTCAGAAAAAGGTGAGGTAAAAACCTAGTGAGATGGATTCTTTCACATAAGCTGGTGCATCTAAAGTTCAGGCAACTGGATTAGGCTTGTCATGCAGACTTCTGGAAGCAGCTGAGAGGTCCAAACCAGAAGGCAATCTATTCCACCTGAGGTCAGTGACAATAGTTTTCCTTTGAAAGTCAGGATTATGCTCCTTCAGTCTTGTGCACCTGCCTCTTAATCAGCTGAATAAGTCCCAAGTGATGAATTTGCAGCACTAACCTGCTGGTTATTTAAGATGATTATCATGGATTTCCAGATACTGCTCATCTAAGTGTTCCTATACAATTCTTGATTTTCCTGAATTTATTGAAAAGAAAACCTTTCTGATGACTTATTTCACAAATCGACAGTTTTACAAACACTTGCATGTTGAAAATTGCTATGTTATTAGCAACTTTGTTCTTACAGTTTTAATCAGATTATCAAATTATTTTGCTTTGTGAAATTGATAGAAGAATATTTTTATTAAAAGACAAAATTAATGGAAGGGGTGTAAATTAATAAATTAACCCCTACTTAATTTTTTTTCTGACTACTACCTTAAATAACAACCAAATCCACCAGTGAGCAATGCATTTAGCTTGTGCATTTCTAGTACATATAAATTAGAAATAGTTCTTACTGCTTTGTGTATCTTGCAACAAAATCCTGTTGTTAATGTTTCTTTAAATTTTAAGCTTGAATGTAAGCTGAACAAATAGGTCTTCTTTATGTGATACAATAAATAAAATTCTGTTTTTCAGGTTTACCTGTTTTCTGGTAAACAGGTTTGAAATGGAAGGAATTTGCAATCAATAAAATTAAATGAGCTTTATGTTCAAATTATGTGCAAAATTGAATGGGTGTTAATGTCTTTTGTTCAGTTTGCCAAAGTTTCACAGCCCAGTGAATTCTATAAGTATTAATTTTGTTGACAACTTCTTTTACTACTTTTGTAGAGTGTTTCCTTTTTATGTAGAAGGGAAAAAACCCTTCTACATTGCTCTTTTTCTATAGTTTTTATTTTTAAAAATGCAAATTCATGGTTTAATGTGCTGTTCTGATTCAGTTTCACTGTAGATGAATTAAATCAGTTGAGCTGCAGTACTTGGGGAAATGGGGAAACAATATCACCAGGTTTTCATTGTATTCTATATTGTGATACTTGAAACTAATACTTTTCGTTTCCTCTGAGAAGATTCAGTTCTATTATTAGTTTGTTACACTATATTCTGAATTAAACCAGTGGGGAGGTTTTTTTCCTTTGAGGAATATGGGGCAGCATGCACATGAAAAACTCTTAAGAGAAACCTCAGGATGCCCTGCAGTGATGGTCACTGAAACCATTCCCTTCTCCTCTCGTGGTGAATGGGAGTAACAGTAGCATGAACTTACCTTCTTCTCTGGTGGAATTTTTTAAGCTTTCACATGTTGAGAGTTTTAGAAAGAGAAGAAAGCAATGTGGATATATCTATAAATTGTTCACCAGAAATGGCTTGCTCTTTCCACACATTACTTTTTTTCCCCAAACTTGCATTTTTGCCTCTGTATTTTAGAGAAAAATCACTGCTTATACCTCCAGAAGTTTTATGGTCATTCCCAAGATCTCAGCATTGCTACCCATTGTCCTTACATGGATGTCACAAAAACTTCAACAGTTAGCAAAGAAAGAACACATTGAAATAGTAGGTGAAGGTGATTTAGATTTTTTTTTTTCTGCAGTTTAGTTTTAGATCGAAAATAATGACTTGTATTTCTTTTTGTGACAAGCTACATGACATACTCTAATAGCCCTTTCTGGGAGCTGTGCTAGGCATGAATGGAATTAAATAAATCCAGGAAATCTAACAAAGCCTAATAGGAATGTGTTATTATATTACCAGTATATGACTCTTGGGGCTAGCCTTTGGCTTATATTTATCTGATTTAAGAGGCTCTTTATTAGTTACACTTTCATGTTATAGGAGTTAATTTCGTTATTATGAAATACCAGCGACATTCATGGCTATCTTATTAATTTCATTATTTATTATAAGTTTTGACAAGAAAAGTCAATGAAATATAGGTACCTTAAAAATACTGACTGTGAAGTAAGCTTTTTTTCCCTTTTAAGAAAAGTTTTTCATATCCGGATACTGTAATTTGTTTTGGTGTACTTCATATTTATAGAGAAGAACTAAACAAATAAAGTATTTTTAAGCCAGTCACGAATTACAAAGGTGCTAAAGTTGCTTCTACCATAAGATGGATACATGTTTCATAATGGTATCAGATAAAAAATTGTGGCCCAGAAATTTCATTACTTACTTTTAATATTTTGACCCCTTCGTAGGATTATTAATAGAAGATAACACAATAGTAAAAAAATAATATACTAATGATTAAATAATCCAGCACTATATTTATAAAATAAAATAATATATGCCTATGTATGCGCAAATAAAGTACATTTTGATGAAAATTATTGAAATGGAGAAAGGAAATACAATGCTACAGACCTAATTTGGGAGCCTATGCAGATGCCAGTCATTTTTTATCGCTTGAAAAAATAGAGAGAGGCAATAACTTATTCAGGATACCTGGGACTTAGCTGATAAATAAGAGGTTTTCTAGGGTGTAGGGTGAGTTTTCTCCTTTAATAGCAAAAATGTTTGCAAGAAACATTGCAAATATTACCTGTGTGTGTGAAGAACCTGGGAAAACTAAATGCCCAGTCATCAAAAATGAAGTCTAGTGTAACAGAATATAAGTTTATTAGAAAAGAATTGAAATGTGTCAGTTTCAGGATTTTTATAGATTCAGGAGTATATTAATATAATACTTTTAAAAGTATTCAATTGAGTGATAAAGCTCAGATCTTGAATTCTTTATCACTGATATCCCAGTAAAGAAATTCTTGCCAGAACTGTACTAGATTTTGCATTTGGGTCTCAGATGAAGAAAAATGAAGTAAGTCACTTAAATGACTGAAAGCTCAAAGTTAGTCTGTTGTGGTTGTAGGGGGTTTGTTTTAAGTTGGGTTTGGTTTGGGTTTTTTGTTTGGTTTTTTTTTTTTTTTTGTTTTTTTTTGTTTTTTTTTTTTTGTTTGTTTTTTTTTGTTTTTTTTGTTTTTTTTTTTTTTTCAATTGTAAGAGCAGACTCTGGGCCTTGTCTATCATTTCAACAACTTGCAATCTTCTTTCATTTCCCTGATGCCTTACCACAGGTTATCTTACCCTAACCACAGGTTCCTGCATGTTCTAGTCCTATTGACCATCCATCACAAACTTTTTCCCCTGCTATCATCTCAGCTCCTCCCCAGTAGCATGTGGTGCTTACTCTCACTTGATTCTGTGCTATCAGTCACCTTGTGTTAGATATGAAGCACATGCATAGGCTGCTCTGAAATTCTGCATTTTCAGAAATCATATATAAACTGTAGGAAGGCAAGAAATAGCATTCTTCCTTTACCAAAGGGGAGCTGTCTCATGATGCTGTTGGACTGGCGTTGTTCAGTAATTGCATCATTAACTGGAGAGGATAATGCTGGAGCAATTCTCTCTTTGTTCTCATTCTCATAAGGACTGTAACTCTCTTGGATTTTCTTCTCTCTTTTGTATTATCTTCATATTGGGCTATTTCAAATGTATGTTATTCTTATTTATATCTTATAAAACTGCTTCTACCCAGCTCTAAAGATTAGAGCTCTTAGATTAGTTCCTTCAGTGTCCAGGAACTAACTTGGCTTTTATTTTATCCTTAGAGGTCTCTGTTAGCATCCTCGGCTTCTGTTATTAGGGATTCTGCTGAACTGGTGGTAGTCTTGTCATTCCAAATACACCCTGAATAACATCCTGTGTTTACCTCAGTTTTCACCTTCTGTCACCCTGTTGCTTTGGCCCCCTCCAACAGTAGTAGCAATAGTGTTTTCCTACATCTCTCAAAGCAGTCAAAATGGCTTAAAAGGAATTAGAAAAAGATACTATTTTTCAAGAAAGCCTTGGATTTATCTGTGGTACACAGCATGAGATTCTGATTCTGATGACACTGCCAAATTGCATGTGATTTTTAAGAGAAGCTCTTTGCCATGATACAGACATTACAATGTAATATTAATAAGCCCTGGAACCATTCTCTCATTCTTTGAAACCAGTCTAATAATAATGCTTAACTCGCTAGGTTGGCTGCTACATGTATTAACTACATGTAATAACTACATTATTAAACATATCAAAACTAACATCAGCTGAAACAGGCATTCAGAGTCTCCTGTTTTCTCCTGGTCATCAAGAGAAAGAATCATGTAATTCAACATGGTGATAGTCTGTAGGTGGATGTCACTGTCACAGTTAATGATCAAATGTTTGCTTTTTTCCATAATGTATTAAGCAGAGATTAAGAAAACTATCTGTGTTATTTTCCTTGGGCTGTGATCTGCCTCCTGCTCTCAAGGCAGACCTCTGGAAACTGACAGCTCCTTGGAGGTCCCTGTTGATTCACCAGGGCTGCTCTGGATATGGATATGTGTGTGTCAGTGAAACAAGATGCATTTTGAGTAGTTGGAGGTTTGTTTTTTGGTTTTTTTTTTTTGTCAATGGGAACCTTGGTGATGAATTTGCAAAATCTTTCAACAATTTTAGGATGTTAGGAAATAGACACTGATATTCAGGGTATCTACCACTGTCAGACAACACAATATGACCCCATTTCCATACAGAACATTGTGCTGTCAGGTACATCAAATTAGGGTAAAGTTTCTTTAAGATTTTACCCAGCACCAGTGGAAATAATTAGGCATAATTATGATATGGTGATGGTGCAACAAAAGGGTAACATATGATCTATTTGAGCTTTACAGTGCTTGTTGTCCTCAAGCAGTGGAAGTCAGTGTGAGCAGTGGCAGCATGGCTGCCTGAATTTTAAGGTGTTTCTGTATAGGAAGAATAAAGAAAGAAGCACGTCCATGGGAAATGTGGTATCTTCACAAGTAGGAAAAAGGGAGAAACCCCCTTTAAAATGTAAGTTCTTACTAGGGAGGATAAGACTGCAGATATTTGAGACCAAAAAGCACAGAAGGCGGCATGACAAATGGTTCTGAAATTGGAAAAGAAACATTCATGTCGATGTGGACATCCTGATTTAGATTTCTCCTTTGTAAGAAATCTATAGAACTTGTATTGAGAAAAATGTAGCATGCTTGATCAGTGATTACTTTTTTGTACCTTTTTCTAATAATGTAAAATGTGAAATGCTAGTAAATTAAGTCTGATTCCTAGAGTAAGTTCTAGTTGAGTGGATTTAATTAACTCTTGTTATTGTAGTAATGTCAGAAGTCTGTGAAACATGACTATAAGGAATTTGCATTTGTTGTCCTTTTACTCCAGCGTCTTCCACTCAGAAACAATATACAAGTGGTTATTTTCCCAAAATCTAGGTTGCGATTAATCCTGTTTTGTTGGATCATTTGGAAAAGCCACAACCTGCTGATCTTGCAGATATATTTCCATTAAAAAAAAGTAGTTGGAAGGAGGATATCAGTTGCAGACAGCAAAACAAAATGGCATGAACAATAAATGTGTCAAAAACCTGTTCTTCCAATATATATAGAATTTCTCTAATGAGTATACAATCATGGAATTAACAAAGTTGTAAAGATATAAATTTGTGTTTTCTAGTTCACTCAAAACTTCCTTTCAGAGGGAAGCAGGTCCCTGCTATAACCATTTAGCTGAGAAAGAGAAGAAATTTTTTTACCCTTACACTGAATTTACCCAAAGCAGTTTGGTCTTCCATGCTGCCTATGATCATTATAGAGTAAGTAGTGATGGTTGTACAGCAGTAGCTGCTTTTGCTTCTGTGCTGAAGGGCAGTCTCTTACCCACCAGCATTCTACCCCTCAGTAGTGCTGAGACTGAGTGCAGCTGAGTGATCCCACACCCTGCTCTTGCAGACCCTGAAAGTTTATTCCCCTGCATAGTGGAGTTCCACTGGGGTGTCTAGAAGGGAATTTGCTAAGGCTCTGAGTGCCTGTCATGGAACACCTTCAGTTGCACGCTCCTCTGGACACAGCTGAGAGACAAACTCCATCCTTCTCACCATTGTCACATAAAGCATATGTACTTGTATTTTAAACCATAGCATTGTCATGCCTCTTAATGAAATTGGCAATAGGACAATTAATTTATACACCGTGCACCTTACTGAAACATCTCTGAATAAAGAATCACCTATTTCTTTGTTGGGGATTTGCTTTAGAATGCTTCCTTATTTTGACTTATTAATCAACTTAGGTTTTGCTTAATAAAAGTTTCAGTTCCTCTAGAAGAATTTGAGACAGAAGGTCCAGATTGCTATATTTTTAATGTTCTGTAGTGTTACATATGTGTATGCACAGAGAAAAATAGAAAAACAAAAATAAAACCCCAAAGCATCTCCCCCCTATCCCCCAAAACAGCTGAGCTCTGCCATTAAGTTAAATTGCATTGATTATATTTACCTATTCTACATCTTTACATTTCACGTAAAATGGTAGAAAATTGTTTGTTATAAGAAGGACAATTGCACAGAGGGGGGGAAAAACCACTTCACCCTTTAGTTGATTTCAGTGTCTAATTGAAACAGGGTTACCAAAAAATAAGTGCTTCCATCACACTGAAGCAGATAGTACTGCCCTAGGGACTGTGGTGCCTAAATGAGCTGTTTCAAGTTTTCAGCCGGTGAGATTCCTGTGAAATAATTGTGGCCATGGATAGAATTTAGTTCTCTCAGTTAAGAGCACAATGTGTAAAACATGGCCAAAATTCTTCAGACAAGAAAAAAAAAATGCACTGTTCCTTTTAGTGCAAAAAATAAAAGTGTACCTTTTTGCCTGAGCTGAATAACATCTGCTCTGGGATTTGCCATCAGAGAAAACTGGATACCAGCAGCTTTCAATTTTAGGAGATGACTTCCTTTCTCAGTGCCAGGACTCTGCTCAAATTTTCAAAACAATCTTGGCTTCTGGCACCCTGGGGAGGTTACACAGCCTTAGGCTTTCCCTGAAGTCTTTCTCAAATCAGTTTTTTTGCACAAGACAGCTGCTAAGTTAAGTTTCTGTGACTTCTCCCAAGCATCCTAATTACCAGCTAGTTAAATACCTTCCAGTAGTGCTGTCTGAACAGTTTTTCAAAGTTCAGATGCCCGCAAAAACAAACAAACAAAACCAACCAACCAACTACAACATAAAAACAACAAAAAACCCCACAACCAAAACCAAAGCATCAAGGAATGAACTCAAAGTTTGCTAGATGGATGCTGAAATAGTGCAACTATGCACATATTATTTCAAAGTCATCCTCAGCACAAGGAAGAAGGGGGACCTTATATATTAGAAATATAAGCCATGTTAGAAATGATTGTAACAAGGGAAATCTCATAAGCATCAGAACTGGTTTTACACACAGATTAAAAACAAAAAAAACCCCAAAACTCAAAAAAAAGTTTTGTAGAAGTACTTATATTTTTTTCCTTCCAGTTAGTGCTAGATGCTTCCCTCTCAGGTAGTAACAAAAGTTAATAGTCTGTAATAGTCAGATAAAAAACTTTACTTACTCTCTTTTCAACATACTGTACACTGTTTTTTGTTGCAATATAGTATCAATTTGGCTTGTTTAAAAAAAACAAAAAAAACCCCACCAAAAAAACATCACCAAAAAAACCCCAAAACATGCTAAAAAATCACCCAAACCAAACAACAAAAAAAAAACCCCCCAAAAAACAACCAAACAAAAAAACCCCCAACCTCCCTCAGAATAAAACACAGAAACCCACAAAACCTCCTCATATGTTAAAACCAAAACCACCAACAAAAAACCTTCATCAAATAAATATTTTGTTGTATTTCTGTCCTCATTCTGAAAAAAAAAAAGCCAAAGAAACAGAAATCCTTCCCCCTCCCCCCCCCCCAAAAAAAAATATTGCCACATTTTTCAGGTCAGTTCAAATCTTTTTGGGCTATTGGATTATCTAGTCTGCGTTTCAGTGCATCAGAAACTATTACCTGTCCTCCTCTCCTGCTAAGACCTTCTGAATATGTAAACAGAAATACATGATCTGACACACTTCTGTAAATTGCTCTTTGCATTATAATTTCTATAAAGCTACTCAAGGCTTCAAAGGATGGCTAATCCATTACTTTTCTGATAGTTTGCTCTAGTAATGAGCCAAGTTAAATTTTTGTATTATAACTGAGCTAGAATTTTGAACTTTCATTTGCTTGATTAATTTTTGGCACTTTTGGATTAGAGACTGCTGCCACCACAACTCTAAAATCTGCATATTACCTAGAAAAGGTTGCATAATAACATAGCTTGTTCTCCACATGGGATTTGGTAGTGCCCAAAAGCCAAAGGTATCACATTCTCTGTTTATATCGATTAACATAGCCCATATTCATTAGAGATCCTATATACAGTAGTTCTTTAGAACTTTATCACTGATAACACACAGTGCTAGTTCCTTCTGCTCAAAAAGTTAATCATTAATGATTTTAACATTTTTCTTGCAAATCATCCAGCCCACTTCCAGTGCTGGCAATCCACATTAAACCAGCAATGAGCCTGTTACCTGGTGTCCCTTTGCTGGTATTTTTTAACTAAAAAAAATTCCCTTATGTTTATTAAGATCTTCACTGATAGTAGAATGGCTCTTAAATCTGGTTTTGGAAAAATACTGATATTTTAGGGCCAGTAACCATTCAGCATACCGGGATGTTTTCAAGGAGGATTTATATGAGATTTACAATTTTTGGGAGCTACCTTTACACCAACTGAACTGTCTGGTGTGAGCCTGAGCAGAAAGGTGCTGTCAGTGCTCTTAGCTCAAGTCTCCAGTGGAAACTGTCAGCTACATGGGGCTGGAGAACAAAGTGTATTGTCAGTGCCATTTCATCAAATAACCATAAAGACAGAGAAAGTAGAGAAAATGTGCCCTGTGTCAGAAAGGGATACACAGATCACATTGACAGAGAAATTAGAAGTCAGGGAAGTAAAGTCATGAAGAGCAGTTGAGTCCTGTGATGGGGTATTAAGCTTTGTGCTGTGCAGCATTAATCTGCCCACAGCAGTTATTCCTCATCTGTGTGGCATTGCAGATAATTAATGCAATATGATTTTAAAAAGGAAACAAAAAAAGAGCGCTCAGAAATATTCCTTTTGTTAGCATTCATGAATTTCTGTTGTCTTACCCTACGTAAGGCCAAAGTATTGACCTCAAAATTCCTTAAGAGTAAGTAAAGTATATATTTTTAAAAGATAAAAAAATAGTTTAATGGGTGTTACTGAAGTCAAGAGAAGTCTCCACTTGATTTTAGTAGGATCAGGATTTCTCCAACATTTATACCTTTTAATATGCTGGATCTCAATATATGTATATTGTACTGAGACATGTATGTATCTAACACTATGTGTTAGTCAGCAATACTGCCATGTGTAATATCCTCTTGTGTCTAGAAAAGTAAATATAAATAGAAATATATTTAATATAAATGTTAAATGTTAATATATAAATATATTTAAATACATATATTTAAATATATAGATGTGTTTAATATAAATTAAATTATTCCAGAAACATACGAATATGCCATTACTTTAAATTAGTCATATGGTTTTCTGTAAAAAACTTCATTCTAAGAGATAAAAAACCCCACCAAATCAAAACAAAAAATACCCATCAAACACCTAATATCATGTAAGTACTTCATGGATGGTTTATTATGGAATGGTTTTATTGTGGAAAGTATAACTTGCTCATTGAAAACTCAGTTCTAGTACACAGTAAGGACTGAATAAACTTTTTGAAAGATTTCTCATTTTTCAGATCATTTAGTTACTCTTTGCAGGGTACAAAGTAATTAGGCTCCCTCTTAAAGGTCTCTGTCTCTTAATAAACAAAAGCCTGCCTTTATTCTGTACTGTACTCCAAGTTGCCTGCTGGTATTTATCCTGTGGAACTCCATGAGCTCTTAAAAATTCCATTTGGTCCACTGGAAGAAGTTATGAGCTCTGTGAACAGTTGGAGTTGCTGCCAACGTAACATGTACTAACTTCTGAAAAAATAGAATATTTTAATCTTTCGTACATTTAGTTTTGTAGCTCCAAAGAAAAGGACAATAATGAAAACAGTCTGAACACCTGAACATGTTGCTTGAATATATTGTAGGTCTTGGAATATCTGTGAATACTTTTGGTTTGTGTCTGTTAGACATCACTTGGACATTGTTTGCACCTTTTTTCCTTTAAGCATATAAATAATATTTTAAAACTTTTAAATACATATGCATCCATCACTAATATACATGCAAATACCTCATACGTAAGTGCACACATTCCCCGCTTGCCCTACCTGGTCTCTTTCTGTATTTGTGCCATTTAACTGTTTTCTCAGATTAATTTCTTGTTTTACCTCTGTAGTGTGTATTTTTAGGTGTCATAGAGAAATCCACATAGGAAAAAGCAGCCACAGCCACATGGCACATCATGTTAGTACAATTGCACAGTTTCCAGTCCCCATTTGAGCTTGTATGGGGATAGTTCAATTATTTTACAATAGTTTGTTTTACACACGATAGTCCCAGTCTCTCTGCCACCATCTGGATTTTTCAGACCTTCAGAAGACCTGGTCTATTTGCTTCTTGTAGAGCAGCATGGTAGTTATCTATATAGAAGACACTTGGATTCATTAAAAAGTTTTGTTCTGGTGGAAGTTTTCCTTTTCCTCTATGCTTGACTTTACCATGCAGAAGGTGCATGCTTTATTTGGTGACCATATTCTCTCTTTATGTATGATAAAATCCTGATTTATATTAGTTAAACAAGGAAATAATACTAGTTTATTTTAATCTATTTACATGGTGTTTTTCACTGTAAGAAAATCCCATGTACAAAGGCAAAATTATCATGTAACATACAAAGGCAAGAAGGGACTCACGACTTGGGTTAAGTCTTCAGTCTGGATGTCTGAAGCACTGATAGGATGGCATGAACCGTAGAGCACACCCACTTCAAGTAACAAAGGTCCATCTAGCCAGTCATTGTTCTAGTAGTTGTTGAAACTGGATATCTCAGGAAGGGCATAAAACCAAACCAAGTGTTGTAATTCCACTGGAAGATTTGGTTCTCTGTATATTCAGTCATCCTGGAGTGCTCTGCTTCTGTCTGATTAAGGAAAGATTCAAGATGAACCCTATAGCTCTGATAATGGAGACCCTGAACATTTTTTTGGGTGTTGCTTTACAACAAGCTTGTTTGAGTTGAACAGCTTGGCTAGAAACTGTCATCCATCAGCAGACAACCTTACCTCAGTTCTTCCAAAGCACATATGAGTGCTTAGCTGCATGAATATGCTGAACCTTAGGGTTTCCTGGCCCTGGGTCTGCCAGTCCTTAGCTCATGTTGGGGTGGGAGGTGATGCCCTGGCTGCTTCTTATCCATGGGTTTCTCTTAAGGGTAAAGTTTAAGAACAAAATGAGGAGGATGCTCCAGAAAGGTCCCTTGTTGGGGAGAAAAATAGATTCACATGGCGCAGCATGTTTCACTTCATACACTTCATGCTTATGTGAACCTGATACAAAATTTCCAGAGAAAAATATTGGCAATGTTAGAATACAATTCTGAATGTAAAAAACTTCTTTCTCTCTAAGACACAAGCAGGAAAACACAAGGAAAAAAAACTTAGAAGTTGAACCCCTACATTTTCGGTTTTGTTTCTTTCATATGTGGAACTCAAGTGGAATGCAGAGTTGCTCCATCTTTGGAGAGTCTATTGTTTTGGCTATGGGACCCCCTCTTGCTGTCTTTGACTTAGAAAACCATGCAGCTAAGGGAATAAAGCTGTCCCATGTGGGCTGGAAAGAGCATGAGCATTTTAGGTAAATCCCACTTTATGGGGCAAGCAGCCTAGACACCCTGAAATCTTTTCTCAGTCTGGAGATTTCCTTTCCCTGCTATTCCATAAAAATGAGGACCCTGGAATCCTTAAGAGCCTGGCTTGAAAGCTGGTTCCCTGCTTGTCCAGGGTCCCTGGTGTAGAGATAGAGCACCCATGGCTCCTGGCATTGCTGCAGGATGCTGCCATTGCTTTTAGTCATCTGGTTTATTTCCCAGCGTGGTACTGATGTCTGATGATGCTGCATGTTCATGTCAGTTAACCTGAGTATATCTAAGATACAACAAAACGAAATAGTGCACTTAATTTCATTTGAAACACCTCTCAGTGTTACAGCTTGCTTCAAAATATTATTGTCTACTTAAATGGTAAATATATACAACTAAATTGTTGGAAGACCTGCTTCTTCAAAGATTTATGCTTGTGCATAACTTCAAACAATTAGGAGTCTTGCTGAAATCGATCTGACTGCCCTCTGGCTTTCCTCCTGACTCCACTGAAAATTATTTCAAATTTTCCACTGACTTCAGTAAGGCCAGGCTGCTCTCAAAGTATGTCATGTGCTGCAAGCTGGGTAATAATACAAAAGAATGCTACCCTTGTGAAATTCTGTGGGCTTTGTATCACAGATGTGTGTTTTGGCTTGGTTTTCAAGAGATAGCATGATGTTGCATAGCACTCAAAGAAACCTATAGAGAGGAATGTCCTGATGCAACTTCCATTAACATTTTGAATGTTGTTTCTTTTTATCTCTTGGTCTTTTGCAGAGATTTGTTGTCACGTCCATTTAGTAAAAGATGTGTTCCCTACAAAGGGAAATAGCTTTGGCATCATATTACAGCCCCAGCTGAATTTTAATTCTTCAATACAGAGCCCCTCCTCTTGCTTGTAGGTGAGGCTTCAAGAATTTTAGATTGGGTCTATGCCTCATATGTTTTGAAGTATACTTTTTTTATTTGAAAATGCTGCACCTCTGAAATACACCTTTTATGATCTGAACTGTGGATCTGATGTCATGTTTAAAAACCCTGAAATTAGGCCTTGGTCTTCTTCCCATAAACACTATTTGCAACCTAGCTTAGGTTACACTTATCTTTTAAGTAATCTTCCCAGGAATAACAGTTCTTTTAAAATGCCTGTGGCGAGCCATCCATTCGGTGATTTATTGGGTTGCTTCAAGTCCTCCATCAGACATACAGTTGTAGTGTAACATGTTAATGGGTTATTATTTGTGCATAGTTAATACTGTAAATTATGTGCTATACTCACCCTCGTCTAGGACGGGTGACAACAGCTTTCCATGCAGAGAATGTTGCAGATTTTTGATAAGTAAGCAGTAATTTCACCACAAAACTTACATTTTTACTTCCAACCTACTTTTGCCCTAGGGGTGAAAACTGAATTTTTCACTTCTATAATTTATGCAGGAAGTTGTACGTATCTGTCAGATTATAATCACTGTCTGGCTCTGTCATGTCTGTAATAGTCTCTACAAACAAATGCTGTCTGTACAATAATGTTGATCCTGATATTGCTTCCCGGGGCATCCCAAAATGACTGCATGAGCACTACATTATTTCAGCATTTGGGCACAAGATTCATATATGTGTTTTTTAATCAAACACTTCAGCTCACTAGCCCACAAGATTATGCAAGTACATACTTCAGAAAAGTAGTTGATCATGCCTATAAATTATTTTGATTCTTACCTTGATTCCTCTCCCATCTGCTCCCTTGCAAAATTCAAATAACAAGTTATTAGTAATTTATTGAATACAAATTTATGTTAGGGTTGTCTCACTAGACTGCTGATGCACTCAAAGCAGTCTCAGGCGCATTAATGAAGGAAACATTCTGTTGGGAGACCTGGTTGGTTCCTCAAAGAATTCCATGTGAAAACATGTTTCTAGTGCAGGCTTGCCTCCTACACGTTCAGTTCCTTAAAATATACCTTGATAAATATTAAACTACATCCATGGAGATTCATCTCCCTCCTCTTTCATGTAGTGATAATAATTGTGCTTGAGTCTTGCAGCACACGTTCTTTGCTGCTGAGAAGTTTAGGATTCTGTGATAACTACACTCCAAGAATTTCTGGTTTGCTGGAGTTTTTGTTTCTATTAGACATTTAGAAATGGATTTTAAAATTCAAGCCCTTAATACTTCTGGACCCCTGCACTGTGACAGGGTTTTCATTACCTCCAACTTCATCATCTGACTAGAAGGTGAATGGCCATTCTCTGGTGACATTGCTGAAATAAGGCAGTGGAACAAACAGCAGGTTCTATCTACAGTGCAAAGCTTTGCTTATAAACCAAACTACAAGCTTCAGCTGTTTCATTTCAAGTGGAATTCATTAGCTCTTCCACTACTGAAAGGGTTTTGAAATCAGAACATAATTTTTTCACATCCTGTTATTAATGGCTGTGGGACATTCTTTTTACCTTTATGATGTTTTCCACAGTATATGTGGAATGATCATAACGCTTGCATTTAGAATTATTTTTTTTTTTCTATCTTGAAAACTGGTAACTTTTACCTTAAGTCTGTGAATTGTTCTGTACTAGTGGATATAATAACCTCTGACTTCCACCTGGGACAGTTAAATTAACCTTAATAATTAAATACATCTTTCAGTATTTACTCTGAAAACTGTATGTAGCACAACCCGAAGTACTTGTCTTCTGTTAACATCTTTAACAGTTTCTAGTACTGCATATTTTAGTCAAACCATTTTTGCCCCTTGGTTTTAGTTATAAAAATATAGAAATAATCTTTCTTACCTCCTTAGGTCATTTTAGTAAAAGCTGCAATCGAGCCTTTTGTTGGATATTTTAATGTCTCAAGCAGTTTTAAAGAAATAATTTACAGATTATTTGTAATAAATTGGATAATTTTTTTTTTAAAATGACTTAAATGTCGTCTTTTTTTTTTTCTTTTTTTTTTTTTTTTTCCTTTAAATATTTCTCCACCTCCCTGACAGCTCTTAAGGTTGGATGAAAGCTTGATTTTTCATCTGTGTCATAGTATATTTTGCTCTAAAAACTCCATAGCCCACAGCAGTACTGTGGTGGTTGAGTTTTCCAGATTTTCTTTGGTTTTTCTGCACCTGTTAAATGCATTTGATGGTAGTAGTACTCACTGGTCTACATTGAAGGTGTCATGCTTCATGTATCTCTCAGTGGGTGAGAACACAAAAAGGCTATTTGCTTATAGTGTTAAATGATCTTTTTAACAAAACAGATGTTTCCAAGCAGGGATGCTGTAAGTGCAGCTAGCATTCTGTGTGCAGTTTCCAGGTGCCTCTTCTCTATTTATATTTTCTGTAGTGAGCAAGAAACTGAAAGCTTTTGTTCAGGATTAGAACTTAGTCTAATCAGGTTTCTTGTTTAGGCACAAGTAATAATATACAATAGAAGTGTCTGTGTGTGTGTGTGTGTGTGTGTGAAATAGAAAATTTGAAACCAAATGCATTAGTTCATATTTGGTTTTCATTTAATGTCTATATAAATAGTGATGCATAAATATTACGAAAATAGGTATTTAAAATGCTGTAAGTAGACAAGAAGAAGTATCCTTTGATTATCAATTAATAATTAATCTTTTCTCAAATTACCATAAAGATTTAGGAGGTTTGTCATTGCCTGTTCCTTGCAGACAGGAGCTGTTCTGTTTCTATGTTTTTCTTCCCCAGAAAGAAAGAGGATCTGCCAGTCTTTGTATTAAATCTTAATTTGATTTGCAATAAGGATACTTCAATACCTTAAACTACACCTGAATTTATTTTAATTATTTAGTTGTACCCATACATGGGACATGTATACAGTATTTAATTTCAATCAATTAACTCTGTGGGAAATGTATTGTAGATTTATTATCTTCTTTACCTAGAGGGTTCTCTATTAAAAAGTAGTCTGTGGGTCAGAATAATCACGAAGTTATTTTAGCAAATCAGAATATTATGGCCTTAATTCTGAGGCTGGAAATTGGATTATAGAGAACAAAAAAACCCAGCCAAATTTTAAGTATTTAACAAGAATTCTTCTTGGCATTTCTGGTATGTCTCATCCAGTGTTGTTGAGACCTGTCCAAAATAAATATTTTTAAGCTTAGGGATGTGTACTTCGTTTCAACACAATGCCCTAAAGTTTTGTTGGGCAAATGCTAAACAGGTCCCTTTTAGATTCAGCCTATCTGCCTGGGGGTTCTCTTACGGATTCCGGCTTCCCACCCCCACCTCTTTTCCAAGAGGGATTTACAGGTCCTTTAATTTAACACTTTGCATCTGTAGTGTTCACTTGCTAGGAATGCAGTTCTGATGGTTCTATTTTTTTGTTTCTTTGTGTGGTTTATCCTCTCTCACCAGTAATGGTTACATATAAAGAGGTGGTACCTGAGCACCCCTCCATTACACCACAGAAATAGGAAGAGCTAATGGCAGAGAATTTACTTTGTTAGAATAATTTTAATGCAGAACTAATTACATCTGCGCATGGCTTACATACCATATATAATAAAATGGATAAAACTCACAGCCTTTTCAAGCCACTACATTTCAGAATTGTCTTAGCTCAAAATGCACCACTACTTTGAAATTTATTCTAAAGAGATGATTGTTGGAGATGGTCATACTGGGCAGCAATAGTGTATCTAGGATTTTTAAAGTGTCTTTCCATGATGAGAAACATTAACAAGCAGATTAATCCATAGTTTAATTGTAAGAGGTTACACAATTAGCATGCCTTCAGAGCTGTCTTTCCAAACACAGACTGCTACAGAACAATTATTTTGGCCAGCCCATGGGAGGAACTGGAGGCTTCATCTCATTTGTGATGCTGGGATCAGCCTGTGGTGATCCTAC